>NW_021604566.1:2255704-2285098 GCF_004785775.1 Grammomys surdaster
AGAGAGAGAGACAGAGAGAGAGAGAGAGAAGACTGACTGGGCTTCTTTTGTTAAAAATTTATAGGGGCCCAGTGAAAGAGATGTGTAAATATGGTCTTTCACTGCTTTGAAATTTGTAATAAAACTTATTTCTGCTAATGTCACCTCTGGATATAGCATGGACCAGCTGTAAGTGTCGTTTGACTGATGGTTTGGGTAGAAGTGAAGCTGGGCAGTATTTTCTTTTGTGACATTTTCCCATTCTTTTTATCCTTTGGATTGTAAGAACAGATGACTTCCCGTTGAGTTACAGAAAGCTGCCTCTTTGTGTATTGTGTCTGAAAACCTAGGCTGGTATCTTTTAAATACTTATAGTATTTCTTTCTTTTTCAAATAAAATGGACTTTTCCAAGTTTGGTAAGAATGGGTTTTCGGGCAGTTGCATCTGCCATTTGATGAGACTAATGTTGAGTGCTCAAATGCAGACCAGTTTGCAAGCCAGTTGAGTGTATATTAGTGAAGGTTGTAACCTTTCATTTACACTGAGACCTTTCTGACAATATAGTAACTGTTGCAGGACACCAGGCACATACTGATACCACCTGGGGAAACTAGACCTATTGTACAGAAATGGTGGACACTGGCAGTCGAATCTCTTGTAAATAGTAGCAGCAAGATTGTTACATTCCTCATAGGAGTCTCTTGTAAATAGTAACAACAAAATTGTTGCATTCCTCACAGGAATCTCTTGTAAATAGTAACAGCAAGACTATTGCATTCCTCTTTTCTCCCCCGACATCCCTGTGCCAGCCAGGTATATTTAAGGAGCTCTGGCCTTGCAGTGAGCCTCTGCAGTAGTGGGCTGGTGGAGTGGGCATCACTGGGTGCCCTAGCCCTGCAGTAGGCATTTCTGTAGCAACTACTTTGGCCACTTGTTGGTTGAAGTACTGAATGCAGAGACAAATTGCATGAGTCTATTTCCTAAGCCTCTCCTGATTGGCTTAGCACAGCTCGTCCATTGATAGTCGCTGACGACCTGACAGTCGAGAGGTAAAAGTGTGGCTTACATCCGTGAGAAGGAGCTTTGTAGCTTTCATGCTGTATTTCAAGTAGATGTGAGGCATTGTACCCACACTCTCAGCAAGTGAGCTAGCTTGAAATCTTTTTTATAGTTAGATTACACTAACGTGTAGAACACGCTGTGTGTGGTGGTGTGCACAGGGAGTGTTAAAATTGAAGAAATAGAAAATAGCCAGGCTTGTTTGCTGCTTTTGCAGTCTCTGTAAGAGTATAGAAGTGGCATCTGGCAGAAACAAGAATAAGAGACCAGAATAAAAAAGTAAAATGCTTGGTGGACATAAGGGCATTAGCTGTACAGTGGTACCTAAGATCTGCAGGGTGTGAGAGCTGGCTTGACCTTCCACCAAGGGCTACTGTGCACATCTTCCCAGATGCCATCCTCATCCAGATCCCAGCAAGGGCAAAGAAGCTCAGGGGCTCAGCACACTTGGACTCTTAGTCCTGCCTTTGTTTCCTAAACAGCTGTATTAAGGATTTATCTAATGTTCTGTTCCACTTGTAACACATCAGAGCACTAACTTAGTGGCTTCAAAATCAGCATTCATGTTCACTTGCTCTCTGCCTTATTTTTCTTACCTTCTATTTTTTTTATTTTATTTATTTTTCTTTAGGCAGGGTTTCTCTGTGTAGTCCTGCCTGTCTAGGAATTGCTCTGTAGACCAGGCTGGCTTTGAACTAATAGAGATCCACCTGCCTCTGCCTCTCTGCTTCTCTGCCTCTCTGCCTCTCTGCCTCTCTGCCTCTCTGCCTCTCTGCCTCTCTGCCTCTCTGCCTCTCTGCCTCTCTGCCTCCCTCTCTGACTCCCTCTCTGACTCCCTCTCTGACTCCCTCTCTGACTCCCTCTCTGCCTCTGCCTCCCAAGTGCTGGGATTTAACGCATGCCCCACCACTACCCAGCTTTCCTTACTTTTTAAAACAGACTTTTTGATACCTTTTAGCTCGAGAAAAATAACATGATTGCTTATAGGTGGTACTTTGTGAAACTTGTAGTGAGTTACATGAGATTTATTTAAAACTCTAGTATTCCCTGAAGAAAAAAAAATTACAGGTGAAAAGTCAATTGAAGTCTTGAGAGTGCACAGCCCAGCTTCTGAGTGTCTTACAGTTCCTTCTGCTGGGCACTGAGCTCTGGGTGAGGAAGTACTCATCTTCTTAAACAAGAGAGAAGCTTGGATTCACACTGATCTTTTGGCAAGGCTAGATTTGGTTATATGTTGTGAATATTTATGAATGCCCTTTACAAAAAGTCTTAGCTACACTGAAGACCCTTGTGAGATAAGAGACCTTTACTCAGTCTTAAACACAGTACTGGAAAGCCTGAGTTTCTTGCCCCACGAATCAAATGTTTACAAGTTATTTTTTTCTGATTTAAAGTATAAAGATAATTTTTAAAGAAATCTTAGTTAACACTATGAATAAAAAATGCAGGCCTTAAAGAACTATCTACTTCTGAGAGGACATTTCAGCCGGAGGAGGCAGAGACACAGGCTGAGCTGGAGGAGCAGGCCCCCGAGGGCGAAGGTAAGTGTCCCTGAACACTCTCCAGGGCTGCTGGGCCTGCAGGTATCTTTGCAGTTACAAAGTCATGTCTTACCCAGTTGTTCGCATCAGTTATAAAATGAGCTACCATTTGTTCTATTCTGGAATTATAATAAATAATCTTGTAGTGGAAATGTGTATAGGGTTGTTTTAATTTGTAATCAAAATTCCAAGGCACAAATTATTGTTGTCCATTGCCCATGACCATGCAGTTCGGAACAACAGAAGCCAAATGTGTCCTGACTCTCTTACCTTATCGTATCCAAAGTAAAAAACCAGAAATAGGATTCCAGCAGGGCTGAAGATCTAACACCCCCCCATCCCCATGCCAAAGCCTCTGTAGACCTTCTTGTCACACAGTTTCTGTCTCTGGTGGCTTCGTAGATCAGTTCATATTATTTCTATAAAGGTACTTTGACTCCATAGATTGGGTATGCCGAAATATTTTAATAAATTGGCACATAAAATTTTAGTCTATCACCATCGTTTTCTGATTGTGGCATAGGAATTATAGAATATTAGCTTCTGAACTTTGTTGAACTACTTAAGAAAATTGGTTTTATTGTGCCACCTATTGGAAGTGCTGGATATGACACTATTTTGGAAACTACAGTGCCCAAGTTGTGCTGGTGAATACCATTTGATTTTCTTTACTTCGTTCCTTTAAGAAATGATACATTAGTCTAAGTCTTACTATGTGTTCGTTTCAGAACCTTAGGAGAATTTAGTGTATCCCTCCCATGCCTGTGGAATTGGTATATGGCTTCAGAATCCGTAATACTTTTAAAAAAGGTTTTTAAGTTAAATATCTGAATTTAACACATAATATTTTACTTTGTACTAAATAAATTTGTAGTTAAAAAATTAGTTCTAGGGCACATAGTGGGTCTGAGATGTTCGACCTTCTCTCCATTCTTCCCTTTGGTTATTAGAATCACTCATATTCTTTGCACACGATTGCTACCTCCCAGCGCCCACTGGTGTACTGTTAGTCCCATTCTTCCCGACCTCTCAGCAATGCCCCTTCCAGATTGCATTCTGCTCTCTCAGCTGTTCCCTTGTTGACACCTTAGCTCTTCTTTTCCTTCTCTGGCTTCTTCCACCTGTTTCACAAATACAGCTACTTATCTCTCATACAGTGCAGTAAGATGAAGCCCTCGATGCCCTCCTAATGCCTCCTCCCCCAACTTGTCTCTTCACTGTCGTGCCTACACTTGAAAGGATGCACAACACAGCATTGCCTTTTTACTTGATTTCCTCGTCATTCTTTAACATGTTGTAGCCCAGCATCTGCCTCTGCTCCATCTCCAAGGGAGAAGAAAGTCATGTAGAGAATCAGAAATGAAGTGCCAGGAAGAGCTCACCTAGTTCAAAACAAGCACTCGTAACAGACGAGTCTGGAAAAGTGTGGAGGACCTGATTTGTAGTTCTCAATTCATGGTGGCGTCAGAGTCAGTAAGGAGCCAAGCATAGGAGCAGAGAATCCCCGTGCCCCAGCTAGAAACCTTCCTGTGCTCTCATAGTAGCAGAGCATCCCTACACCTTCCTGTGATGCACTGGATGCTTTCTCAGCATTTGTGAAATAGCCCAGTGAGGAGGCTGTCACAAACACTGAGAGATAGTGAAGGAAGAGTAGAGATGACGGACCTGTATAATTACATCTTTATGCTGTAGAAAGGTTTTAGTAAGTGATTAGCATAGTGTGTTAAACGCTTCCCCTGCCTGAACTTTGAATTTGTTCAGTCTATCACTGAAGATCTGTACTTTGTGGTTACCATCTTTGGCATCATCCTGCAAGAGCCACTGATGGTAACAGGATGAAGTCTAACATCGTTATTCACCAACCTGGAACAATGTTGTTGTAGAAACAGCTTGCTGTGTAATGTTGGAGTATATCTTATAGTCAGATAAGTGCTATGGTGTTGTGGGAGTGTCATCATTAATGGCCACTTTTATAAGTCATTATTACTTGAGTCTGGGGATCTGGCCTTCCAGATACATTGTTCTGAAGCTGATAAGAATAAGAAATTCATTATCATTGCAAGCTCCATATTTGTGTCGGCCAACCCTACTCACTAGGGTCCTCACACCACCAATGGTGACTTTCCTCCCCTCAGGAGTTCCGAGTTGGTCACATTGTTTAGTGTATATTAAATTTGGTCTTTCCCAATACCCCTCTTTATGAAAAGTTTGCCTTTGCTTCCAACATGAATGGTAATTTTATTAATTAAATGTTAAAAGCATTTTCTTTTAGACTATTTTTAAAACAAAAACCTTATACTTAAATTAGTTTCTCTTTTTAAAAGTCTTTTGGAAAGTCTCTTAATGTTACACCTACTAGGCAAATAAAGCCGATTTTAAGTATCTGTGTTTGCTGATGTAGGGGAGTAAATATCATATGGAGAGAAAAATACAGAGCCTCTTAGCCAAATGTGGTCATTGCAATATGTGTGTAAATGCCATATTTAAGTGTTGGAATTTCCTATTAATACTTCAGCATTATTTACTTATTTATTTATGATTTGTAATTATTTTAGAAGTCCAGAATGTTGAAGATGAAGTAAAAGAACAACTTCAGTCCCTTCTTCAGGAATCAGTACACACAGACCATGGTATGAATTCAATTCTGTTTTACACAAGTTCCTAAAATAATTGGGTTTCTATAACTTCATTCCAAGTAATTATAGACTAATTGTTACTTTGAGGGGGAGCACTGGATATACTTTTCAAAATCCCACCTCACTGTGAAGGAGTTTTATGGACATATTTAATTTAAAAATCATATCAATAAATGAACATAAATAATTCAAGGCCTGGGTTCTATCAAAAATAAGTGGAGAGTCAGAATGGAGTGACCAACACAGGCCAGTGGGCTCTGGCTGCTTGTCTTAGAGTGGTCCTCCATCTTTGGGAGCATCATCTATGCCTGTGTTCATCAGAGACCAAATTTAAAGTCAGCATGGCTCATGAATGTCAGTTCTACAAAGATCAGGGTGCAGAATGGTTCCAGGAACTAAGGCATGTGTGATGAACAGCTACCCGAAGAGGAAAAAAAATCCATTCTCGAGCCGAGTTCCCTGCCTCACTTTCTTGGGTTTGTGTTATATCCTTAGAGAGATTTTCTGCATAGAGAGTTACACAGGTGGTCCATAGCTTCAGACATCATGTAAGTGTTGCTACTCCTGTACATGTCACCAATGACCCTTTAGACGTCTTACTGTACCCAGCTACAGCTCTGTTTGGGGATGCTATGGGTGACTCATACTGTGCTCAGCAGAGACTTTGCTTCCCCGTGCAATCTCAGATCCTCATTAGCCTTTCCCAAGCCAATTGCTCTCACTTGAGCTTTTTATATGCTCGGTAATGTCTTTGCCAGGTCTGTAGTGGCTCAAGTTAAAACTCCATGTGTTTTCCATGATTTCTTTGCTCTTGTAGCTGCAAGCCCTGTCCAAGTTGCTCTTAACACATGTTCTGACTCTTGTTCCTCCTTGTCAGTTTTTGGCATGGCTCTGCAGTGGCACTTGTCTTTGTGTATTTCTGTTCTCTCTTCTGCATGCTGTGTTGGGTGTGGCCTTATCAGTTAGGCGTTTTCACACAGCCTCTTAACACAGCTAACTGTCTCTGTCTCTTATAATAATTTTATCTTGTCTGTCCTAGGGCCTTTGCATCTGCTGTGTCATCTGCTTGGGTGTTTCTCATTCCTGCCTCATCTTCACCCTTCATCAGACTGAGATTGGCCTCCTTGGGCCTATTGTCCTGAATCTCATTGCTATACTGCATCTGCCATGTATTAGCTGTGTGCCTTGAGTACAGTCCCTCCTGTTTTAGAGTTGTGTAGCAGCATCAGCCGTCTGGAGAAAATTCAGTAGCACAGAGGGCTGGAGTGAGTCCAGGATGTGGTTTTTTTTTTTTTTCCCTCACACATGGCTGACACTGACTCAGCACTAGACTCAAAGCCACTGGACAGTGCTTTCATGGTTTCTCTACTGGGAACAATGACATGTTCATTAAACAGCAGTGCTGACTGGTAGTGATGCAAATCACAGAACTTCTCTGGATGGGATGAAGGGAGAAGGGATGAGGACTGTACTCAGTAGAGTCCCACCGTTCCCAGCAATTGCTCTTGGTGAGCGGTTTGCTGAGTAGCAGATCTGAGAGGAGGTGAGACTCCAGAGCAGGGGGTGATGATGGGAAGCAGATCCTGGTCATCCTCCTGTAGCTCTCTGAGAACGCTTGCAATCTGTGAAAACAAAAATAGTATTGAACTCCACCCTATTGCTGAACCCCGTCCCCATCTTTATCATATACCGTGGCTGTAATTTCATCTGTTAAAGGTACAATAGCAAAATGAACACTATTTTTGCCACAACATGAAGATTTTGTAGCTATCTCAAATTCTCTTTCTTTCTCTTTCTTTCTTTCTTTCTTTTTTTCTTCCTTCCTTCCTTCCTTCTTCTTCCTTCCTTCCTTCTTCTTTTCTCCTCTTTTTAAAAAAGATCAATTATAAAAACACAGTATGTGTATTATTCCGTGGCATAGCCAACATCACTATTCTTGTGCTTTGGTGCCATTATCAAGTTAAATAAGTGTGCCACATGACCTGGACCAAAGGATGATTCATGTCTCTAGTGGGATGGAGCGGCAACTTCTATAAAAGTATCTACACAAATAGGTCAATATGATTCAGTGAAACCCAACACTACCATGCCACACTATGCAGAATAACTAAAGAGCGCTTCCTGTGGTCATGAGTGGTTCAATAGCAGAAAGAATCCTACTATTTCTATAGTAATCACAGTGGGTAATGACCACAGCGAGATACTTCTGCTGGGCCAGGCATATTTCTCACTATTTTCATTCTCTTATTGATGCTATGAATAGATCATTATTATTCCAATTTTGTGGAAGGGAATCTCAAGCATGGAGTAGATAATTTGTCTGCACTCAAACAGCTGGAGTAAAAAGCCTAAATCTTGCTGCCTCCTGAGACTCCAGACTCCCAAATATAGCCTAGTCCAGCTCAGTCAGCTTCTTCAACTGCAACATTGCTTACAAAAAGAAATCTGCCAGAAGCCATGTCATTGTGGGGTAATTTGAGGGAAAGGTCACATTCAAAATTATATTGAAATGGAATAATGTCACAGATTCACTCAGATTTACTCAGAATATCCTAAAAAAAAAGAACTCAGCAATTAACTTCACATCTCTGCTAACTAAAACGCTAAGCCTAGGTCAATTTGGATGCACAGTGTGAGGTGTTTCTGTGGTGTAGCAATGTGATTGAGAGCATAGCCAGCTGCTCTCCACTTTAAAGCATTTGAATTGTCAATTGTAGTTGCTACATGGAATTTGACAGTTCTCCATAAAAGATCTCAATGTAACCTTTTTTATGACTCCGGTATTATAAAAGAGATGTGTATTAGTAATTACAATTTAATTTATTTTTTCATCATATTTAGGAGCACCTCCATTGGCTAGTCAGAGTCCCACCTGCTTAGTATTCAGTACGACCAACGTGATGAGGCGCTATCCTCCAGAAGTGACTTTCAGACAGACTGGCACTGACCAGAGTGAGAAAATAGCTTTAGAGGGGATAGTGACAGAGGCCCATGGGTGGCTTCAGATGAGTCTGTCTAGGTAGGCTGTCACTGTGGGTCCTTACTGTTCCTCTCGGTCTCTGTATTTCTCTTTGTTGAAGACCTCGAAGCAGATGGGCCAGCAGGAGAACCACAGCCAGAGGTTGAGGACTTCCTCACAGTGACTGACAGCGATGACAGATTTGAGGACCTGGAACCCGGGACAGTTCATGAAGGTAGAACACATTTTTTAAGACTAGTTGATCGTTTGTAGGGTAATTACTAAAAATACCCTAAAATTCCTTTAAGAGCAACATTTAATTTTATCTAAATATTTTGAAGATGAAGCTGAATGCTTCAAAATGTATAAAGTGTTCTCTAAAAGCAAACTGATACCCGATTTGTTTCAAAGCCTGACGGAAAATCAGTAATAAATGGGTTTCTGTTAATAGTATGTGGAGACTTTTCCTCCCATATTGCCCCACCTTGGTGCTGTGCATTATGTGAAGTTCAAGTCCTGATGAAGTATGCTTCCGCTCTGTCCCTGGCTTCTGTTCCAACAGCACCTTCTCCCTTGCTGCCGAGCCCATCTGTAGCTTCCATAGCACAGTCTAAGTAGTCCGGAATCGAGTGTTCTCATCTAGAGGAGAACTCACTAATTTCTAGAACACTCAGCTACTATTGCAATGCAGAGACAGTCATGGACTGTAATTGAGTATAAACACGGCTGTGTTTCCATGAACCTCTGTTTACAAAACCAGCTAATAAATAGTTGTAAAAACTGCAAGTCACAAAACAGCAAAGCATGTAGACATCTGATGTAATATACTGCGAAATTTGTTTAGTGGTAGCTCCTTGTTTGTGTGTGGTGGGTTTTAAAGCTATCATTCAAGTCTGCTTAGAGCAGAAGAGGCATTCTTCATAGAAAATCGATAGCATTGATGGCTGTTGTTCACCCAGCTCTCAGGAGCGCACTTAGTGTACCTTCAGACTTATCATTTCTACAGGAACATGTTCTAATTTTCTGAGTTCTAAGCCGTCCTAGTCTCTGTAGCGAGTGCTACACCAGCAGTAGCCACTTAGTGAGACTTAGTCTGAAAACAAAGTAACAAAACCAACCAGCAGCCATTTTTTTTCTTTTTTATAAAACAGACATCCTTCTTTCTCTATGCAAAGGTACCCCAGCCCCAATTCTTGTTATGTTGCTGAAGGATCCATGACTTCATTTTCATGTGTCATGCTTATCCCTTTGTCTTTGGCTAAGATGGCTCAGCATGGTTTACAGTGGCTCAAAATTTTTACTGAGGTGCTGTTAATCCAGCAAATTGCAATAAGTAGCAGGAAGGATTTAATATCAGTAATGTTCAGCTCTGGGCAGGAAGAAACACTTCTAAGAAGTCTGTAAGTTGAAAAAAAATCTTATTTTCTAATGTAATCTTTGATAAAACAGATTAAATACAGACCAAAAAGTCTTATCATTAAAACTCTTCTATATTCGCTAAATAAATTACACAAAGGTTAAATCATGACAAACAGACAAGGAAGTACAGAGTAGCTGTGTTGTAAGCAAGGGGTCCAGAGGGAGTTCAGGGAATGGAGAAAGGATGACAGAGGGCAGACATGATCAGAACAGATTCTGCACATGCACAAAATTGTCAAAGGATGTCTAAACTGAGTACCCAAAGGTCACAGTGGTGAGGAGCGAGTGGTGGCATTTTTATTGTTTGAGTATGTGAGCTCAATCACCTGGGCATTTTCCATGCAGGTGTGTGGCACATGCTTTTAGTCCCACTCAGGAGGCACAGGCAGGTGGCTCTCTGTGAGTTCTAAGCCATCCTTGTCTCTGTAGCGAGTGCTACACCAGCAGTAGCCACCTAGTGAGACTTTGTCTGAAAACAAAGTAACAAAACCAACCAGCAGCCAATTTTTTTTCTTTTTTAAAAACAGACATCCTTCTTTCTCTATGGAAAGGTACCCCAGCCCCAATTCTTGTTATGTTTTCATCTGTAGACATGCAGCTTTTACTTTAGAGAGTGGTGGGACAGAGCTAGTGAATAGAATGCCACAGAGGCATGTGAAATGGATTAGCCATCAGCACCTCTCCTGGGTTTAGTCCTTGTCCCTGTGGGTCACTGCATGAATTAATTGCCTTCTCCATTTCCCCGAGAGATTTGGGTGTGTGTCAACACTAGTATTGTTGAGTGGATACAGCAAGAGAATGTTGTGGTGTAAAGTGTAGCAATAAAATGATAAATATTTATAGATATTTCCATCTTTATTTTAAAAGTTTCATAATAAAATCAGTGAAAAGCATTGGATTTACTTGAATTATCATTCAAATATTCATATAGAGAGATATCACCTATCCATATACTATATATAAGAATAGTAATATCAACCCAATATTTTCTTTTCAGAAACTGAGGATAGTTACCATATGGAAGAGACAGGTGAGATTTTTATCTGTCTTTATTAATTAGAGTGAATTTTCTAAGAGTATCATGAGATAAAAATAAAATACTATTTATTATTTTTTAAAAATATTTAATATATCATATGATCTATAGCTAATAGTGATATTTGTGTTTTTTTATATGTTCATTTCCTGAATATAAATCCAAGTAGTGGAATTGCTCTGACATAATATACAAGGGAACTGTGTTGGGTTTTGATGGTATATACCTTTAATTTCAGACTTATATAGTTCAAAATTCTCCTGGGTTATATAGTGAGACCTTGTCAAAACACACACACACACACACACACACACACAAATATATACACACATGTACCCTGCTACTACCAGCACCTCCACCTCCACCACCACCACCACCAAAACCAAACTGTGCACTGTGCCCCACACCTATAATCCCAGCTCCCCCAGCAACCGGCAGGCTGAGGCAAGAGAATTGCCATGAGTTTGAAGGCAGCCTGGGATATAAATATAAAGTAAGACCTGTCTCAAACAAAAGAAAGAGAAAGGAAAACAAACAAAAACAAAGCAGTGCACATGCATGCTTTATAGCCTTAAATTATGGAGCCAGTGAAGCTCTTTGTCATGTTTTCCTGTATGGCATGAATCCCAGAAAGCTTGGCAGTAGCTGCTGTAGGGCCGACCTGTGCTGTTCTTGGGTGCTGTGCCCTCCTATGTTTTGAATTGCTGACTAGTTGAGTTTGTATGTGCCACATGAGAACATAGCCTTGCTCCTTTGTGCCTAGATTATAAATGAATCTATGTTGGAAGCTGTCTTATCTTTCCATTTGGCATTAAGTACAGTTCGTGCATGGGTGAAGATGGTAGATTTTAGGTATGATATATAAACTTATTTGAGACATTTTAAATGTCCCATGTCCTAATTTATAGTATCACAGAACCATCCAAACGATCAGGAAGAGATGATGAATGAACAGGAAAACTCAGGTATGTAAATATTAAAATTATCAGTGTATATTTCTGATGTGACTATGGAAGACTGAAGTCAGGGTAAATGGTTTACTGTGATTGCCACAGTGGTCGCGTCATAATTCTTACAGTTGTTTACGTTCCCTAGACCACGGAGTTCTATGCATATCATTCAACAGGACAAGGCAAATGAAGAGAAAAGGATGTGTCTCTTGAACCATGACTGGGATTATTTGCTTGCTATAAGGAGTACTAGAAACAGAAGTGAGCGTGATGTCATACAGTCAGGAGGGGTACAGACCTATACCGTCTTTGCAACTAGACAGCAGCTAGTGGGTCCTTTGCCATAGTACATTTTATTAAAGAGAATGGTAGTATGTGTGTTAGTTTTTATTGCTGTGAAAAAATAATGTAATTTTTAAAGGATGAAAGGTTTTTCAGTTTTGTAGCATAATGGCTGTCTTTGTGATGTTGTCATACATTTGTGCAGAGCACAGTATGTGTTTACACATACCCTACCATCTACCTTTCTCCAGCTTCCCCACCATTCTGCTTCCTTCCTTTTTCCAAATAAATAGTCCCCTTCTACTTCCGTTTTGTCTTCTCTCTTTTCTTTTCCTTTCTTCACCTTCTCTTCCCCTTCCTCTCTTTTGAAATATAGTTTCCATATGAGAGAATTGTGTTTATCTTTCTGATTCTAGCTTACTTCACCTGATGGTCTTCACTTCAACCCATTTACTTCAAATGACATGGTTTTGTTCTCTATGGCTAAATAAAACATCAGTTTTTATTTATACCATTCTGTCTATATCTAATCGTTTGTTGGAGGATACCCAGGCTGATTCCATGACTTAGCTATTGTAAAGAGGATAACAGCAAACATAAGTGTGTGGGTGTGTCTATTGTATACAGACTTAGATTCCTTAAGGTATATATCCTGGAGTGGGATTGCAGGATCTATCCAAGGAGGGAAGACTTCTCTTAGCTCATAGATTAAGATTATTATTATTGTTGTTGTTGTTGTTGTTGTTGATGGTTTTTGGGATTTGAACCAAGGGGCACCTAAATATTGGGCAAACATTCTACTATGATACTACTTCCCAGCCTAGAACCATATATCTCAGTATTGGGTTTACTACGGCCATTGCTTTGAACCGAAGACAGAGCAGCATATTATGCAGCGGGAGCAGAAGGCAGAGTGAGGCTACTCACATCATGGTAGCCGGGAAGCAACAAGCTCGGGAGGGGAGAGCAAGGTGAATTCAGAGACTTACCCCCAGGTGGTACAATGACCCATTTCCTCCAGTAAGTCCCCACCTCCTAACACCATTCAGCTATGAGTGAACTGATGGATTAATCCGTTGATGGAGTTAACACTTAATGATCAATCCAATTAACAGTCAATAGTGCCACTGACTGGGGCCAAAGCTTCCAACGTCTTTGTAGAGATCTTACAAGGAGACCACAACACTGTCTCTCTTAGAATTAGTTTGTGACTCTTAGAGTGGTGTCTGTGATGTGCATGTTGTTTGCTATTTGTCACCCCCCCCCCCCATTTTTTCCTTTTAGATCACAGTGAAGCAGTGAAAGAAGCTGACGGGCTGCAGCAGCATGCAGGTATCTCATGAACAGTGTCAGCCACTGCTAAATCATGGGGCACTCTCTGATCACTGTCTTTATTTGGTGGCTTTTTCTTTCAAAGAATAGATGCAGCTTAGTAGGACCTTTCTATTTATTAAAAGAATACTGAGAGCTGTCTCATCTCCTACTGGTAGCCCCACTAACAGCTGACCACTTACTCCTAATGCTAACATTTCATAGATTATTAGGAGGAATTTTTATGAAAATCAGTTTCCTTCTTTTATACTCATTCTTTTTGGGTAAAGACACACACTTGTAACTGTAATATTAATTAGAGATCTGTATTTAAGATAAGATTTTTTAATATTTGTTTCTTTTTTCTTTAGTTACACAGCTTTAATGTTTTGTTTAATACTTATTTTGTTTTAAATCTCTATTTTCTTTTTTTGCAGAGGAAGTAAGGCACCAAGACTATGATGAACCAGGTTTGTAAATATTTCCTAACCCTATGCCACTCATTTGTTTAAAGATGTATCCATACTTTTAAGTATAAAATATGGAGAATTGTGTTTTAAACTGTAGTTATAATGCATCTTCCAAAAGAGTAATCATCTTAAAGAATTTACTTGTGAATCTGGCCATTGCCTAAATAATACCTTATCTTATTTTCTGCAAGTTGCAATTACAAGCTACTTGAAAAATTGGTATTATTTTATAGTTATTCCTCTTGACTAAAATTATCAGTGAACAGCCTCTTCCGTCAGAGCTCCTTTCTACAAATTACTCCTCTCATGGCGGTGACTTGCCATGGTATTTTCTACTGGGGAAGACCTAGAGCTGGTTTCTGGCTGCAAGTCAAGTTGCAGGTTGGGTGGGGATGGGGAAGGCTGACCTGTAGGTGACTACTGCTCTTGGCTCCAGGCACCTCCAGCATGGTTTCTTAAATCCATGCAAAAGATTGTGCCTTCCCTGTTTTCTGGGCAAAAGATGCAAGGCTGGGGAAGGTAAATAAATTGCTCAACATTTTATGAGTAAGAAATAGAGTCTGTGATGTGCTGTTTTTCTTCGACCAAATTCATGTCCACTGTGTGAAGACAGAAGTCAACTGAGAATAACCAAGTAGAAGGAAGAAGGTTGAGAGAAGGAGCTGGGACCCATCTTAGTATAAAGACCTGCTGTGCTCTAGGGGACCGCAGCATTGAATTCAGATATATGAACTGTGAGCTGTAGGAATCCCACTTCATGGAGTTATAGTGTCTTAAGAGCTGGCAGCGTACATGGGGAAAGAAAAATTAAAACTGTCTGTGTGTAGATCTGCAGGATAATTTGTATATGTGTTTAAGATTTGGGAATATATCAAGATCACTATATATAATCATATTTTCTAATAGGAAATAAATGATTAGCCTAGGTTGTGCATACACAGTTTTTAAAATTTTTGAAAACCTTGGCCATTGAGATAACATTTAAATTTTTATTCTTGAATTTGAAGCAGCAAATGGGAATGCATACATCAAAAATTATCCCTAGAGCCAAGATATGAGTTATTTTTCTTCATTCTTCCAATCATGTCATGTTTTAAAAAACAAACAAACAAACAAACATGGCTGGTGTGCAGTGTTCAGACAAACTCTAGAGGAATTTAAAATCAAATGTCACAAGAGTTAAGTTAGCTACTTAATGGCAATATTTTTCACAGGCGCAGCATTAATACTAAATAGTTTTTTATTTGTTTTGTTATGTTTTTCGAGACAGGGTTTCTCTGTATAGTAATACTAAATGTTATTTTAAAATGTTAACAAGGGGTAATGACTATGCCCTGACCTGAAGGGACATCAGGATCTGACAGAAGCTTTGCATCACCTTGCTGTATATAAGTGAAGCTCTAGCAGGTAGAAACCTTGGCAGAACATCATACACATTTTCTATTGAACTCCAGAATCTGCTGAACACACGGTTTGACAGGACAAGAGCCATCTTTTCACCTCACAGAGGTCCCCAAAGCATCAAGCCTATGGTGCACAACCTAGGAAGTGAGGGCACAGCTTTGTTTTCCCACTGAGTTATTTACTTATATGTTGCCTGTCTGTGTCCAGCACAGGTGACTGCAGTACCTGTAATGAAGGGCCATGTGTTTGGCTTCCTCGTGGACTCTATAATGTAGCAGGAAGAAGAAATTAGCCAATAATTCCAATGCAGCCTTCTATTATAGTTGACAGGTACTTGTGAGAGCCAGTTTGTTGATGGCAAGTCTGTAACAATAGATGCATGCTGGCCTGTGGATTAAGTAACTGGAGATAAAGGTGGTTCATGTAAGACTCTAGGGAGCAGAGCCTTCGTGGTCTGTTGTCCTTGTGCTCTGCTCCCAAGCCCCTGCCTTCAGCAGGTCAGTCCCCACCCCCTTTAGTCTGAGGAATGTTAACTAGCCTCTGCCTTCTGGAGGGGAGGAGTGCCTAAGAGTTCTGTGACCTTTCTTTTCCAGGAGAGGAGAGGTCTGGTGGAATTTTCCTCTTGATTCCCCTCTTTTCTTTGTGCATGCGTCAATCTTGAAGCTACTGGATAAAAGTAACTAAGCTGATTTAAAATGCAAGGGCCAAAAGTCCGAGGTGGGAACAAAATTATCAGTGGTTCTAACAATGTAGAAATCAAGGTAGTCATAGCCATCTAATGGTTTCTTTGGCCTTGCAGAACGGCAGGAGATCTTGAGGTTGAGGGGGTTGTTCAGGTGTCTGGCTGCTCTCCAGTTGACATCAGGTGCAGGTGCTGGTCTGAGTTATGTGAAGTTAGGCAGTTACTCTACCTACTTCAACAGAGGTTGGGATGATCAACAGTACCAGAACAGCCTCTTCCACTTTGTTTCCTAGTGTGGAAACTCTGGGGTACCTGCATTATACAGGACACTAAGTGTAGGCCACAATTCCTGGTGGCTGATTTGGAAAGCTTACAATCGAGCCATAAGATCCTTATCAGCCTGAAGAGTCACTTCTGGGGGGTGGGTCAAGAGCCAGGGTAAAGGGAGTGGGGGTCCCATACAGGAAGAGTTTTTCGGACTCGGAACAGGGCCAGGACAAGGGACACCATCCAGTGCCAGTTTCTGAGGGCAATTTAGTTAAGGTCTCTATTTTTAGGGTTCTGTTCATTCTCTCTACCTGCCCTGAGCTCTGGGGACAGTAGGAACAGTGGAGCTTCCAATTAGTCCCCAATATCTCTGCCAATCTCTGACTTACCTTAGAAACAGAAGCAAGACCATTATCTGATCCAATTACCTCGGGCATTCGAACCCATGGGGAGATTTTTTTCTTATATCTTTTTGGCTACCACAGTAGTGGTTTCCTGCTTGGTGGGGAAAACCCCAACCCATCTAGAGATAGTATCTACAAATACTAGAGGGTATCTATATTTTTCTGGCTTAGCTTCTGCAAAATTGACCTCTCAATATACTCTAGGTTGTTCTCCCCTAGGTATTTTGCCCTGTTTACTCTTGGCCACATAAGCATTTACTTGCTGGCATATCTTACACTGTTCTATTATCTCTCTGGCCCAAAGCCTGAGGTCCGTTATATATACCATAGATCCCTTGACTGCCTGGACGTACTTATCTCTCAAATGAGTCCATCTGTGAATTTGGCCTAGTAAGTCTTTTGCTTGTTTGCTCGGGAGTATAGTTCACCCTTCTCGTGTGCAATTGCCCTTTCTTCTCTAGGTAATAGTTGGTAGGATGGCTAGCAATCTGAGTCTTTTCTTTTTTTATATGTTTTTAGTGAGCCCATCTCTTAATCTAGTCTCATTCTCCAGCGGATGTGTCTTGCAGGCCTACAACCAGGATAGGTTCCTGCATATCCACTTCTCACTTGATCTGCCTGGTTATTGCCTCTGGCCACTGAGTCTCTTTTCTTCTGGTGTCTTGGGCAATGAATAGTACTCACAGTTGTCTGTAAAGATCTGTTCTGCCCCACGTTTAGGGGCCACTTTGTTCCAGCTCCAGCTGCTGCTCAGGTCAGCGGGTCAGGGTCTAACAAGAGAGAGAGTGGGGATGGAGGGGCAAGAGATGTGAAGAATGGAGACAAGACAGAGAGTCTGTTCAAGTCCTGTTTATTGAAAGGAAATCATGGGTATGTATAAGCATAAGCAGGGGAACACAGCTGAAGACACTTTACCATGTGTGTCTTGCAGCTGGGGGCATTAAACAACAAAACAAGATATGTGAGAAAAACAAGATGTTTATCAGAGTGTGTTCAGCTATTGTGGGCTGTTGAAAACAAGACTCTTGTTGGTATACGGCCTGAGATGGCTGCAAAGATGATAGCTGCTTTCTGCCAGGAGTCGGCTCCCAACAGGTCCCCCTTTTTAAATTTTTTTCAAAAGGGAAGGCTGGGAAAACTTATGGAAACTGTGCCTGCCTTAGGTCAGAACAAAGGACCCTAGCCTCCCTTTCCCATCTCTGGATACTCAACAGCCATTGGTTGAGCTCCTGTCTTAGGATGGTGAGGCCTTCCAGTTAGGGGAAAGGGTCTTGAGGTGTTCTCTTACCTGTCATTGACTATCTGGCTTAACGTGTAAGTTAGGGGTTAATTCTCATAAGTCTTGATGATAGAGGTTTTAGAGTCCCCTACTTCCAGCCTGTAATAATGGTCCTGTATGGGTCTATCTGTTATCGTACAAAAGCCATCAGTTTGTTGAACAACATGAACCCAAGAGACAAGAGACTTAGGAATGCCTGAACAATTGGTATAAAAGCAACACTTTTTTAAGGGCAGCACACAATTCCCCCTGTTGGAGAAGTTAAAGGTCTAGTCTTGTACCCACACATTTTGAATTAATAGAAGAAATTATACCAATGAAGTCCTTGAATTTGCATCAGCTTAGTAACAATTATACAGATTTATACCAGTAGATTATGGCTATGTAATTTTAGCTCTTCCTCCCTGTTCCAATAAAACCATTATTTTCCCCTAGAAAGACAGCCTAATATTAACCACCTCAGTCCCTAAGTCTAGGGAATTGGGGCGCTGACTCTTCATTAAGCCTCTGATCTGTCTTAACTGCATCCAGCTAGAAGTCCAGGACATCAGTGGACATACAGGTGACAAGAAGATTCATTCACCAAGGCTGTGTATTCTGTAATATACAAATCTCAAAACAAATTTTTGTATCAAGATAATTATTTTGTTTGATTCTCTGGAATCTAGTCTTCTGGAGGCCTACCTCTGCCATGTCTGGTCCATATAATTCTGGAAGATATAACTACTACCTTAATGACCTCTTCAGAAAACACATAGAAAACTCTTTTTTCCCAAATTTGCCTATGCTTGAGCCATAACCAGAAAAGCCTTTACATTGACCTTTTATTCAGAGGAAAAACATAACTACATAACTCAGAATCACACACATTTTGAAAGTTAAATCACTCCAATAACAACTGATTAACACTATCTTTCTGTTCAGCTCTCTGCCTAGAGCAACCTTCTATCTATCTATTTATCTGTTTGGCTCTCTTGACTCAGAGCAGCCTGCAATTTACTCCTCGAATCTCCTGCTGACTTATTTCTTGCCCCATTTTCATACTATGACTTGACGCAGGTTCCCACTGTGATCACCTTTGTTTCACTTCTGAATTTTCTGCGGACCCTTCTTCCAGTAATGTCTCTCACTGAGTCTCTCATTCTTGCTGTATCGAGTTGAGCACCAAGCTCAAGCCAGCTCCATCAGTCAACAGGGTCTCCAGAGCAGGAGTGAGGATGCAGGCTTCCAATTCCCACAGTGTCCTTCACTGTATCCCACTTACTGAGGCTCGAATGTTGAGGTGCCACTATGTCCGGGCCAGTTCGGGTCAGTGAACAGGGTCTAGCAAGAGAGAGAGTGGGGATGGAGGGGCAAGAGATGTGAAGAATGAAGACAAGACAGAGTGTCTGTTCATGTCCCGTTTATTGAAAAGAAATCATGGATATATTTATAAGAATAAGCAGGGGAATGCAGCTGAAGACACTTTACCACATGTGCCTTGCAGCTGGGGCATTAAACAACAAAGCAAGATATGTGAGAAAAACAAGATGTTTATTAGAGTGTGCTCAGCTGTTGTGGGCTGTTGAAAAATAAGTCTCTTGTCAGGGTATATGGCCTGAGATGGCTGCAAAGATGGTAGCCGCTTTCTGCTAGGTCTTGACTCCCAACACGTGTATGTGGATGGTGAGTAGGGAACAAGGTGCTTCGAACTCTGACTCTCGCTGGCTTGATGGATGTCGGGCTTTTTCTGTAAGGAAAGGGTAACTAGGAGGCAGAGAGACCTTGGGCCCAGTTTCTTACAAATTGGTAGTTGGGGTTCTTAACTGGAGAAGCCATTTGATGGTATTCAGCTTGCAGTGGAGTCCAGGGCTCCATGGGATTCCTGGGCTGTAGCTGGTAATTGGAAAGAATGGTGGGGTCAGGGGTAGGTCCTGTGTCTAAGGGCATATTTGTTCTGGTTGTTGAAAAAAGAACTGGCCAATGGGGAAGACTGAGGAAGAAAGGGAGCCCTGCACAGCCAGGGCGAACACACACTCATTGTGTGACCTGTAGTGAGAGCCCCATAAGGCAGAGCTTAGGAGTACCCTGAGTAAAGCTTGTCCTTGCCCTTCTCATGGAGTCCTTTTCAGGCACTGATGGGAGTGAGTTGAAGAGAAGAGGAGAGTTAGTTACTGAAGAAATCTGAGGCAGAAGAAGCAGGGCAAAGGGAGTCTGGCCCAAGAAGAGCTAGCTTTGCTCCTGAGGTCTACAGAGGTTTATTTGTACATTTAAATGTTAACTGCCCACTGACATGATTATACTCTAATACTAATAATAGCATCTAAAAGATAGTCAATATTCACAAACAGTTCTTTGTTAATGTATTATTGCATTATAATACATTATAGTAAGATATATTACCATTGAAACAGACCAGAAGGTTTCTTTTTGGTGTTCTAGATACTAAAAGCATTTTAGCATGTTTGTTGACTGAGGAAATACCCTGCTGCTGGGTGTGGGGGAGGGCCATGGGAACACCAGCCTTTGCATCAAAGCACAGAAACACTAGTCCCCTGGGCCCTGGTTACCATGGTAAATTAAAGGTCCTGTCAGCCAGTTCCTGCTAAGAGAGTACCAGCAGGGTTGTTTGTCTCCAACCCACTCACTATGCAAACTGAAGACTCTGCCTGGCAGAACTGGGTCCTGGGATAATTAGCAGGGGAGAGCTCACACAGACTGGAAAACCAGAAAAGGAGAATCCATGTCAA
This sequence comes from Grammomys surdaster, assembly GCF_004785775.1. Taxonomy (NCBI): domain Eukaryota; kingdom Metazoa; phylum Chordata; class Mammalia; order Rodentia; family Muridae; genus Grammomys; species Grammomys surdaster. The sequence goes on from NW_021604566.1 coordinate 2,276,113, forward strand.
TCAGTGAATCTCGATAACAGTGATTATGAGAGGAACTTAGATGTCCCCCCCCCGTGAGGGAAGGAGAACATGAGATTACCATCTCCCATGGCTACCCAGTGGCTAAAATGTGAGCCCAGACAGTTCAGTTTGTTTTATAACGTTTAGCCAAACTCTCCATCCTTACCCTGAAATCACATTGCTAGTGAGTAAGCTTAAAAGATTTATAAATATAGTACATTGTCTGTTTTATTGTTATTCAGTGTTACATGATTTCTGTTTTCTATTTACTTCATAGTATATGAACCTTCAGAAAATGAAGGGATAGAGATTTCAGGTGAGTTTCTTATAGCAACTGCATAGCTGTAGAACAAAGAAATAAAAGAAATAAGTATTTAGGAATTGTCAAAGATGGTTTCTGAGATGAATTTGGTGTTAAGATGGCTAACAGATATCAAAATCTGAAGATACTCTAGGCCCTTGTAAAAACAAGGCCTAAAAACAGCACAGCATTTGCAACCTGTAATGAACTATAAATTTTATATTTATGCAATATTTATTTTATACCAGCAGGAGTAAGAAAAAACTTTTGAATACAATTTAGAATTAAAGTTGGTTTTGTGGTATAAATCAAGACTCTTTATGGGAGTCTCCCATAAGGAGATCCTGCCTAGATAATGCTTTCTGAGTGGATATTAGTCACTTTAGGATCTATGTCAGTGGTTCTCAACCTGTGGTTTGTGACTCCCTTGTGGTGTCAAATGACCCTTTCACAGGAGTCATTGAAAACCATCAGAAAACACAAATATTTGCATTATAATTCACTATAGTAGCAAAACTATAGTTAAGAAGTAGCAATGAAAATAATTATATGGTCATGGCAACATGAGGAGCTATATTAAAGGGTCAGCATTAGGAAGGTTGAGAACCACTAATATCAGAGGAGGAGAGTTAATGTAATATGTGTGGTTTATTCATTTATTTTCCTAGATAACACCATAGAAGATTCCAACATAATTTCAGAAGGTAAATTGTTTTTCTTGTTTTCTTTTTTTTTCTTTTCTTTTTTTTGTTAGTGTGTTTTTGAGGCAGAGTTTCTCTGTGTAGCCCTGGCTGTCCTAGAACTCACTTCGAAGACCAAGCTGGGCTCCAGCTCACAGAGATCTGCCCGCCTCTGCCTCCCGAGTAATGGGATTAAAGGCATGCTCCATACCTAGTATTAAAGGCATACCAGCCATGCTTGCCTGGTAGGTTATTTTTTAGAGATAATCTTATGTTCTACATTGAAGTAGATCAATTTATTCAAAGTCTGTGTCCTTATCTATGTGTTTACCCAGGGCTTGGAGGCAGGCAGTACTGGGGTGGATAAAGCCGAAGGGCTTCTTTTCTGTGAGGTCTCAATCCAGAGGCCAGATAGAATAAAGGAAGAGTCCAAAGACAGGGACAGAAACAGGATACTGTGAGAGAAGTAAGTGTGGTTGCAAGGCCACTCTTGTATATGAGTAAGTGACTGCTTCAGAGCTAGTGAGAAAGGGTTACTCTGGGTGGAGATGGGCTGGAAGTTGTGTGGTTCATGATGTTATTTAGATACAGAGGAGAAAAAATGCATTTATTGTCTGTTTGGTTAACTGATAGATTTTCTTGGGAAGGAAGGACTATTTTCTGAAAAGTAGAAATAGTTGCTTTGACTTTGTTAAGTAGCAGTATTTCAGTACAACAGGTCTGATAATTCTTAGAATTATGTTAGAAGAATGTTTCAGTTGGGTTGTTTTTGTTGATTCTCACAGTAGCCACTGAGGAGGAGATATGGGGCAAAGGTGTTTGTATTTTTTTTTTTTTAACAAATGATCTGCTAAAACTGGAAGGAGTTCTAGATCTGGTGATCCTGGTTCCACAGAGATAAACAGCTCACTGCCCTTCTCTCTATGATCCTCAAGTTCACTGTGTGGGCATGCTTGTGTTCTTTCTCATCAGAGGGCTACCATAGGAGATGTTTCCTTGCAGAATTACTCTTAGAGTCTTTTTGCTTGTTTGTTTGTTTTTTAGAATTCTTTATTTTATGTATATATGTGTACACTGTAGCTATTTTCAGACACACCAGAAGAGGGCATCAGATCCATTACAGATGGTTGTGAGTCACCATGTAGTTGTTCCATGAGTTGGGAATTGAACTCAAGACTTCTGGAAGAATAGTCAGTGCTCTTAACCGCTGAGCCATCTCTTCAGCCCTTAGAGTTTTTAATTCACATTTTTTGTCAGGCTGGAAATAGAGCCCCTGGCATGGGTAAGCATATTACTGCCGAGATGCACTATGTGCTTTTGAGCTCGACTTGGCAGAATGTGTGGAAGTGTAATTTGAGGAAATGTGTGTGAAGGAATGATGGCTAGATTTACTTTCCTAAGCACATACAATGAGGAGACACCTGCACAGACAGGCCCTGTGTACCTTCTGTATTCAGATTGGAGTTGTCTTCAGGTACCAGTGATGGTTACATTGAGATTTCCTTTCTTTTCTTCAGTATCTTGAATATCTCTGAGTCAATGAGCATTAGGAAAGAGAAAGCCGAAACCCATAAGGAGAATTTTATAGAACCTTCCTTACTTGAAAATAATTAACATCATTGTATTAGACAAGGTTCTTTACAGGAGCAGATCCTATACGATGACTGTATATTACAGACGGCTGTTTATTAGCTTAGCTTGCCTGATTGGGGCTAGGTAGCCCAACAATGACTGGCTGTATATTAGAAAGCCCGAGGACCTAGTAACTGCTCAGTATACAAAGCTGTATGTCTCTGCAGTCCCACGGTGCTGATGAAGACCTGAGGATTCCCAGGGAGCTGCTGGTCTTTAGTTTACGTGGAAGGTCAAAGAGGGTGGGTTCTGATGGCTTTGGATGATGAAGGTAGTGGGGTAGCTGTGCTCACGTGACAGCAGGAGGCGCTGATCTTTCTGCAGCCTCTGGATGTCTAGTTGCTGCTAAAGATTCTGTTTGTGGAAGGCTCTTACCCCTCAGTTAACCCTGCCTGGGTTAATCATGCCCGTAGCCCTGCCTCTTAGTTCATCCCAGATCAATCATGAGTAACCATCACAGTCGCCATGTGTGATTTGACCACACATATCCAGGCTTGACGACATAGTTCCTTTCTAAGAATTTTCAGACATTTTGAGACTATGGTAGACTTCTAATTCTCTCTGGTGGTCAGCAGGGCTGAGAGCCTTGTCTGCGGCTCTTGCTGGACTGTAACAGCAAAGTGGGAGTTTTATATTTCAAATCACAAACTCAAAAACATGATATTTTGATGAAATTTTCTGAAGAGTTTGTTGAATGCACGTTTTCTGTTTTTCCAGAATAGAATTAGCTGAAAGTTTAAGTTAACAAGGACTAGTGACACGCTGATGGTGTGATGACAGTGGTCAGGTGACAATGATGGTGAGATGACAGTGGTCAGGTGACAAGGAGATATGAGTAGCATATCAGTAGCAGGTGAGAGTGTGCGTGATTTTGGTTGTCATTTTCTTTTTATCTTTAGATTTTTACATTTTATTTTGTTTGTATGGGAGTGTCCCTGCATGCATATATGTGCAGTGCACGTGAACTGCTGTTGTGGAAGCCAGAGGAGCATGCCAGATGTTCTAGAACTAGAGCTACAGACAGTTGTGAGCCACTATATGGGTGCTGAGAACTAAAGATGGTCCTTTGTGAGGAGCACCAAGTATTCTCAACTGCGGAACCATCTCTCCAGCCTATTATTAATTATTATTATTATTATTATTTTACTTAAAGAGGGTGGACTGTGTTAGATTTGCTTATTTATTTTTAAACAATGATTTTTTTCTGTGTAGCCCAGGCTGGCCCAGGACTCATGGCAAGCTTCCTGCAGAAAGGTAGAGTGCTGGGATTTGAGATTATATCCAGCCTTCTGTTTCCTTTTATGTAAAATAGATTTAATATTTTATTTTCAGCATAACTTGTATAATTAAAATTAAGTTACACCAAGCACAAAAATGAATAAAGAAAGCATATCAATATTTTGAGCATTAGTTTAAAAAATTAATCTTTTTTCTTTTTGATTATTTTGTTTGTTTTTGGAGGCATGGTCTCTCTATATAACCCTGGCTTTATAAACCAGGCTGTATAGACTAGGCTGGCTTTAAGTCATAGAGATCCTCCTGCCTCTGCCTCCCCAGTACTGGAATCAAAGGTGTGTGCTGCTCACATCTGGCCTCTTACAATTCATAAGGAGTAGAACTAACAATCTCATGTCTAAGGTAGTGGTAAGTGTGTTGCTCAGTTTGATGAAACTAGTATGTAAGGTGATTTATAGAGTGATCCGGTTGGCTGGTGATGCCTGCAGCCTCTTATTTAGCTCGCTTGAATTGAAGCAGCAAAGGAAAGAAAACCAGCTAAAAGTTCACATCCACATCCTCAACTCATATTAGGATATCTGATCCTGTGCGGTGGAGAATTCGGTGATAGCTCATACTGGATTCAGTGTGTGAATCCACTCACACTGGGTTCTGGGTTCAGTGTGTGACTGTTGTATAGCTCTGAGGGGAAGGATTCTCTAATTTCCATTAGTATTGCAGAGCTCTTGGGAAAGGTATCCTGGCGGTCGGGAGCCAAGGGATACCACAGTCACAGTGCGCAGTAAACCTCTCACAAGACATTTATTAGGAGAGAAGGGTGGATGCCTCTGCTCAAGCTAGAAGCCACAGGGAATTGAGCAGAAGACGGGTTTTATACAGGGTTTCTTAGGGGTAGAGTTTTCCAGGGTAATGATTGGTGGGATTTCCAGTTTAGGGATTGATGAGTTTTCATGCCCAGGGATTGGTGGGATTTTGAGCTCAGGGATTGGTGGATTTTGGGGCTCAGTAATTGGAAGGTTTTGCTGAGTTTGCAATGGCCTCAGACCTTTTGTCCTGTATAGCGAGTAACATCCAAAACAAAAATAAAATCCAGATTCATCTTGAAGATTTTTTTTTTCCAAAACAACTTTTCTGAGCTTGATGTTTGATTTCAACAGTCTTTGAAACTTAATTTTTTAAAATGCTATTTGGTGTTACAACTATGAGGAAATCATTTTTAAGCAGAAGCAGGTAAGAGCGTCATTTAGCAATGGTAGGGAGAATCTACGCACACACTCAGGGACCTGCTCTTGTCAACTGCCCCAAAGACAGTGTAATGACAACGCTTTAGTGGCAGAATCTCTATAAAAGAAATAAGGTGCTCAGCTGGTCTTTCATCCACTTGCTTATTGAGTTTGATGCAATACTGTGGGGAAAACCAAGGTCCTAGTGCCAGTCACCGTTATATGACTCTTAGCCAGGTCCTATCTGAAGCCTGCTTTGCAACCGGTTGAGAAGTATGCAGCCTTACTAAACTGTAGCTAATTCTTTTGTTGTCATGGTATCAAAACCTAATACATTTATGACAATAATAGGTGAATTCTCTACAAATGATTACCTTAGCCATAATCTGCCACATATAATGGATTGTCCTTTGTTTAATTTTAGAAATAAATGTCTCCTCTGTGGAAGAACAGCAAGACACACCACCAGGTATGACATTTCCCTGGGTCTAATGAATTTTGCTTTGTTGTTTAAATTTAAAATACTGATGGTATTAAACTCACCTTATGAAGCAGAACTATAATGAGTAAGAAATTTGCAGACGATTTCTGTATTTTAAAAAAAAAGACATTTGTGTTTTAATGGGATGACAGTCGTGGAAAACACACCCCTTGTTCAGTATGAGCTTGTCCTTGCAGATGCTGGTGGGAACATAAGTTAGAGACTTGTGGGTTTTACTTTTTTCTTTTTTGATTGTCTGGGTGTTTGATGGTAGATATAGAAATGGTTGTCTCAGGTCAAAGTGAAATAGTGTGTATGTTTCCACATTGTCCCTCGTCCTCCATCTGCCCAGCCTTCTTGAGAGCATCAGCAGTGTCTGGGGCAGCTGAACTTGTTCAGGGCTGCTCAGGACCCCACATCTTTCCTTAGCCACTGCATGGAGCCCACTGCCCACGTTCTTCTCTGTTCCCAAAATCCCCTGTCACCAGTGAATTAAGAGAGTGGGAGTGGCCCTTGAGCCACGACTGCTGCTTTCAGGGGCTTTTCAGAGGTCACAGAAAATATAGTGGTCAGACGGGCAGAGGCAGTGGGAGAAAGAACAGGTTTTTAACCAGATTTTCCCTTATCTCTTCTCCATTCACACTTCTTATAAGTTCTGTATTTTACTGTTTTTCTATTTGTATCTTCTTGGTTCATTTTTTACTCATTTTCAGATTGTGTATACTACAGCTCTTTAGCAGTGATGTGTATAACAGCCATAGATTTTGTTAGGAGTAATTGTCCCTGCCAAATAATTCTGAATACTGACTTTCAGAATAAAGAATAGCCAGTGAATGAAATAATGAATATTGTTAGTTATGTTTTATTGTGCCTTTATATGGTAGATGGGATGTTGTAGTTTTTGGCAGTGTTCTTACCCTATTCATATATATTAGTTGATATGCAGAAATTTACTTTAGAGACCTGAATCATTGGCATTACAGTCCGAATGGGAGAAGATACCCATGGAGGAGTTTACATGATGAGTACAGAACAATGTATATTCTGTTGTTCAGAACAGCAGGCATGGCAAGTGAAACTTCTATTGATTTTCTGCTTCTTGTTAAATGCTACTTGACACTGACAGAGCAGGTTATAAAATTAGCATTTGGTGATTATAGGCCTTTAAAGAAAAGTATTTGAGAAATAATCTTAGAAATAATGAATTTTCAAGGAGTATTTTTCTAGTTGTCATCTATACCTTTTAATTTATTACTGACCTAACCATAGTGAAAGGAGTTGGGCCTATAAATGTCTGTGCTTTATTTCAATGTCCTGTGAACTGATGCCCTGATTATATTGACACATAAACATTACATACCAAGTGGTTACCAGGGTAGTGGAGTAGGGTGATTTGTAAAGTGAGATGCTTACCAACCTCAATACAGCACATAGATATAAAGATGTGATTCATAGCATAGTTCCCAGTGTGATGTTAAGTCTCAGTTAATGGTGGATGTGGCTGTTCCTGTTTAGGAATTAATTAGTGTGGCCTGTGAGGTAGAGCAAGTGCTGCTGGAACTCAGAAAGAACTAATCAAGAAGCGAGTTCTGTGAGTGGGTCTTCCAAAAGCTCCCTAGACCCTCTGCATGCTTGTGATTTGACTTTGCTGCAAGAAAGTGTGAGGCTCAGAGTGGACAGTGGTCATGCTGAGCCTTCATACTGGACTTTCTCATATCCTGTACCTGGGACTTAGTATTACTTCATGTTACAGTTTATATTATGTAATTGTACAGGGAAATAGTCAATCTATACTAATGATATCTTGGTTCAATCAGTTAACTGCTTTTGCCAAAGTGTTGCTTGTCTGATGGCAGGAACTGTGGGAACATAGCCAGCCACCAGGTCTGTCCACACACTAGAACCCTTCTTGGGAAAGCTGAACTGGAGGACTTCTGCAGAATGCTGTGATTTCATTCCTTGGTCATTCCAAGACTAGGTTACACAGTTTTGCTTACTAACATTCATGGTGACATATAGCGATAATCCCATGAGACTTTACTGTCATATAAACAAGGTAGGAAACACCTCATCGTGCATTAGGTTGGTGAATTTTTAGGCTATTTCATGGACTTACCCAATCATTAATAACACTGAAGAAGCTAGACTTGCTGGCGTGTCTGTCTCACGTGCAAGGATGCTGGGGTATGGCAAGGCAGTGGCCTCCCCAGGCACCAGAGGTGACTCGTAGATGTACAATTGAACATCACAGGGTGATTCTAGAACCTACAATCCAAATGTTTCCTAGAACATTTCAAATGAATGAAGGTCATGGAGCTGACACAAGTGTTTCGAGCTTTTTGAGTGTGCTAAATTAGACTAACCATGTTCCTGCCTGCCTTTCTCAGTCTTCCTTGGTTTGTCACTTAGAACTGAGGATGTGAAAGACTGGCTCATGATTGTGGCATAAAGCCAAGTTGTCTTAATAATGTAACTTTCATTTCCTCTGTAAATGTGTTGGTGCTTCGTAGCATTTGAAAAATCAGTCTTAAGAAATGATCATTCTGATATGAGAAATTAAGTATTTTGAATACCAGATTTTTAAATTGATTTATTAAAGTATTTACCTTTTAAAAAAAATCCAAATTTAACCTTTCTCCTTAAACTCATATTTTTATTTGAAGTCATCTGGCATATTCCTAGTCATTTCAGGACATGGATCCAAATAACTACCTAACCCCAATAGAATGACTTATGAAGGAGTCATTTATAAAGTTCCTTAGAGTAGAATTTTTGCCAAACAGTACTCAAGACCCTGTGAATTAAGTGAACCATAAAGTTTCTGTCTCAGTGTGCATACCGAAGAGTAAAAGTGCACTTTGAGAATCATTGGACCCAGAAGAGAGGTATGAGGGCATTGTGTTTTCTGGGGATTCTTCTACTCTTGGCTGTCTAAAACTGGTGATCGTGGTCTCGGCTCTGCCCACTATAGAATAATCCATCAGTAGACATAGTTCCCCTAAATTACATCTAACGAACATTTCCACCCAAGCGTCCCGCACCGAGCACTTTAAACTCCGGCAGCCGTAGAAGAGTTTGATTTCATGTTCATAGTGGCCAGTGTTTAATAATCACTTCATACTTTTTTGTTATTATTTTTACTGATCATTGATTCACAAATCATATGTTGAATAATTATTATGGCACAGCTTTGCACTGGTCAGTCAATCAATACTAAGTTCTTGGCCTGGTCTGGGCTAGAATCTAATAGGAGTGTGGTATGATAAAACAAACGTGGTAGCATTAACTTCTGAGTGGCGTGAAGGATGGATCTCAGTGGGGTGGGGTGGGTAATTCTCTTGACTTCAGAAGGACTATACATAGAGATGGTGGCCCCCCAACTGGTTACTGTGCACTGGTGACTTCAGAAGGACTATACATAGAGATGGTGGCC
>NW_021604566.1:2285108-2364797 GCF_004785775.1 Grammomys surdaster
CATAGAGATGGTGGCCCCCAACTGGTCACTGTGCACTGGTGACTTCAAAAAGACTATACATAGAGAGGGTGGCCCCCTCAACTGGTCATTGTGCACTGGCAGGTGCCGTATAGGCAGAGGCAAGTGCACTCTGACCGTGTGTCACCCAGGATATCAGAAGACCTGGTGGAAAGCAGACGGACACCTCAGTGTCCTCTATACAGTGTTTGAAAATTTATACTCAGAGTCCAGAATAGCCAAAAAGACACTACAGATTTTTTTTTCAAATAGAGAAGTTATGAGATCAAGTTCAGATTTGAAAAATGTCATGCAGCAAGAAAGTGGAGACGTGTCAGGGAAAAGTGAGTTCAACTCAGTCTGAAGTGGTGAGGCTGGGCAGGATGGAATGACTGAAAGGAAGGCATCGATATTACAGAAATCAGAGGCAGTCCAAGTCATCAGGAGAGCACAGGCTGGGTCCTGTCGGGGAAGGGCTGAATGGATGCATAGGACAGAAGGGATGAAGGCAGCAGCAGCAGCAGACACTAGCTCTGTGTGTGTGGGAGCATATTTGCACCTAGTGAAGCCCTTGCGAGTGGCAGCTTTGAATACATAGAAGCATATACTTAAGTTGTGAAGATTGTATTGACAGCTTTAGGGCGTTTTAAAAGATTCATTTTATTTTCAGTTATTTGTATGTATGTGTGCACCAGTAGGGGTGTGTGCAAGTGTGTGCAGATGCCAGGGAGGTCACAAGAGAACAGTAGATCTCCTGGAGTTAGAGTTCGGGCATTTGTGAGCCTACTTACATCTGCTGGAAACCAAACTTGGGTTGTCTGCAAGATCAGCAAGCACTTGTAACTGCTGAGGCTTCCCTGAAGACCCTGTACTATTATTTAATGAACATTTACTGTTAAACTTTGACTAACTTCCTATTGTTTCAATATAATTCAAATATAATTTTCTCAAAGTCTAGCTAGTTGTTAAATTTTAAATATAGCATACAGTCAAGTTGGTGTCTTTAAACATTCCTATTAAGGTATAATTTGCATACTGAGAAGTACTAAAATGTTGAGATTTTATATGTGTATACAGCATTATAAATACACAGACCATATTCTAGAAAACATCTTGTACCTCCAAAGTCTCTCTATTTCTTGTCAGTAGTCTTGACAACTGCTTTTCTGACTTACAACATCTAGACTGGTTTTGTCTTCTTTTCAATTTAATGTAAACACACACACACACACGGACACACACATACACACACACGGTGGGGGGTTGGTTTTGGTTTTTGTGATTGGTTTCTGTTCTTCAATTGCTTTGTTTTAAAGTCTAATAATTTAATCTTAACTATTACTATTTTCTTTTTTTAATATTTATTTATTTATTTATTTGATGTATATGAGTGTTCTATCTGCATGTACACCTACACATAAGAAGAGACATCAGAAATCATTACAGATGGTTGTAAGCCACCACATGGTTGCTGGGAATTGAACTCAGGACCTCGCAAAGTGCAGCCAGTGCTCTTAACCGCTGAGCCATCTCCCCAGCCTCCTACTATTTTCTAAGAACATATGATAATGTTTTTATCATTTCAAACTTGAGATATAATAGTTATTTCTGCTTTCTTGACTACTATAAAGGAAGCAGCTCTATTCTTGCATATGTTTTTCATTGATTATTAAGCAGTCGGTTTTGTTGGATATATAAAGTCACACATATACTTTTTAGTTGCTTTTCATGAATAACAATAGTTCTTGCTTATGGCAGCTTGGGTTTTGTTTTGGCTAAATAGAGATAGACAACACATGGATGGATAGATAGATAAATAGTTAGATGGGTAGATGATAGGTAGTGTCTTTAGCATTTCTGTTGCTGTGATAAACCATTATGACTGAAAGCAACTTGGAGAGGAAAAGGGTTAATTTCACTTTACCTGTTGCAGTCCATCATCAAGGAAAGACAAGACAGGAACAGAGACACAGGAAGCAGAGAGGGAATGCTGCCTCCTAGCTTGCTTCCTGCTGCTTGCTGTCCCAGGGATGGCCACAGTAGGCTGGGCCCTCTCACATCAGTCACTGGTCAAGACAATGTATGTGCCTAGAGACCAAGCTTTTGGACAGATTTCTCAATTAAGATTCCCTCTTCCACTCTATGTCTAGGTTCCTGTAAAGTTGACTAAACCAAACCAGCACGGATTATGGCATAGTCATACAATATCTTAACTAATTTTTTTTAAAAAACATGCATTTAGCTCATAGTTCTGCAGAATTCCATGCACATGGCATCAGCATGTGCTTAGCTTCTGATGATGGCCCTTTCTCTAATATATATATATATATATATATTAGGACTAATTTCACTAACATACATATATATATATTCCATATTAGGACTCATGAGTTTATGGGAAGCACACCAAATCTTCAACTGTAGTCTGTCTTTAGAAGTTGTATGAGCATTTGAGTGGACCATTAGCAGTAGCCACCCCATTTCTTACCCAGTACTGTATATAGACCCAACACTATTCAATGAAACAACTCACCCACTAAAATATGGAGCAAAAATATATGTCTAAAGTTACGTACTAATGGATTTTGCTTGTTTTAAAATATGTTACACCTGTCAACAGCACTGAAGAGTAATATAAAGTTACTCTCTATTTTATTTTTTTAATGATTAAAAAAATATTTATGTGTGTATGTGCAGGTGCCTGGGGAGGCCAGAAGAGAGCATAAGATCCCCTGGAGCTGTAGGTTGTGAGCTACCCTACATAGGTGCTGGGAGCTAAACACATGTCCCTGGAAGAAAAGCAAGGGCTCTTAAACCCTGAGCCAGCTCTCTAACTACATATTGGATGCCACATAAATATCTTTGAAAATTCTTTATGCACTTGTTTTTCAAATACAGACTCTTCTTTGTATTTCTTTAAAGTCATTGTTGGAGAAAGAACTTTAATGCTCATGTTTCCATTAAACCTGAGATTCCTCCATTTGATGCTATGAGTGATTCTTAAGAGTCCCAGACCTCAGTCAACAGCTTTGTCAAGCAATGGCCAGAGGCTTCTTGGTTGTTAAGTTATTCTGTTTCCATATTAGCCTTAAAAAGAGACATAAACATTTCCTTCAGCTGGTGTGTGTGTGTGTGTGTGTGTGTGTGTGTGTGTATGTGTTTTAAGTAGTACAAAAATGAAGCAGTTTCATGGGCTGCCTGACTGGTCCTTTAATTTAGATTTCCCCTTATTTTTACAGATACTTAAAGCTTCAAAAAGACTGCCCCCACTACCACAGGAGGACCAGACTAATCATACGCTCCAAAAGATGGCTGGGATAGATCTTGTGATGTAGTTACTGGCATATCAAGATCTTTGGGAATGAACACTAAAGATGTTCAGAGTGAATTACAGTCCACTGGCATTTTAGTGAATCTTTTTTTTTTTTTTAAAATCACATGTTACTTTACATTCCTGCATGTCCTTTTTTGAGAGCATCTGTTGCTCGGTTGGGTTTCTTTTCCTTTTGTGGTACAACTTTAGTTTTTCTATGTTTATGTGTAATTTTTTCAGAGAAGACTTGGTAATTACATTGATAATGTAGCAAAAATTGTCATGATAGGGTTTTAATATATTATTAATAATTGGAATTAACTGTGTTGACCTGACTTGTATGAGCACTGTTAATTGGGACTTGAAGCCATTGTGTGCACCTTGTATTAGCTCTTTGAAAACTGTAAGGCCCTGGTATGCTGAGAAGGTATGAGTTGTGTATACCTGTACTGATAGTCTTATCAGAACTGTTCACATTAGCTTCTTTATGTGGACATGTTACAGCACTGACTTTGAAAATTTTTTGTAGTTTTTAAATGGTTTATTTGAAAACTTAATATTTTGATTTAAGATGCAAATGATCACTAATATGCTTTTCAAAGTGAGGAGAAAATTAAACTCCTTGTGGGAACACAAGGTAAAAGAGTAGCCTGCAAAATAGACACGTCCTCACACTTCAGCATGCTAGGTCAATCATATAACAACTGTAGTCCAGTCAGTATTTATTTACATTTTAGAAAACTATGTAAATTACTGCTGCAAAGCTTCAGGACTGCTCTACATTGGTCTGAATGAGTACTACCCTCTTCGCCCTGGTGTCTGCTCAGGGCTCTCACTAGGTTGAGGGAATTCAGGGTGTACGAGAAGCAGGCACTGAGCCCAATGTTTGCTGCTGGGTCTAAGGGATGAGCCTCTTCCTTGTACACTGGAGGTTTTATCCTATTTTTAGCATGGTGCATTTGTGGCTAAGCAATGGTACCGTGATGAAAAACTGATTTGTCAGAAAAGAAGAAGGCTAGTTGGCATGTGGTCTGAGGAGAACCTGGCCACTTAGAACATGTCATAAGGTTGTTTCATTTGTGGCCCAGTGACAACTCTTGATTATGCTAACACTGTTTTAAGATAAAGTGATTTTTCCCCCTTCCTCTAGGATAAAATCAGAGTAAGTCTTATGATTGAACATTGTGACCACAGTATGCTGCTGGTACCCACATGCTGGCACCTCAGTTAAGTCAATAAGCAATAATTTTTAAAGCTATGATATGTATGCTCTAGAGCTAAAACTTGAAGTATAATAAAGCTCTTATATTGCAAGTTGTAGAACACTACTTTTTTATAAAACTATTTTTTTAGGGTGCTTAGAATGACATATTACTGATAAATGGTTGAAATAAGTTTCTCTGGACTTCTGTATATAATCTTTTTCAGAACTCTGGAGATTGAGGGTTCATTGTGGCCAACTTCAAAGACTTTGATAAAAAACAATATGTGAATTAATTAATGAGCCTTGTCTTTACAAATATGTGCCATGCTGGGCAACAAGGGTGGGTTGTCTAAAAATATGTCTTTTGTGTAGTGTTGCTTAAGAGCAATAAAATGCAAATGAATTATTCTCTAGATTGTCATTATTTTGTAGTATTTTAAAACTTTGCATGATATAATTAGCATCTGTTATTTAGAATTACCACAAACTTGTTGACCATAATCATAAAAAAAATGCACACCTTAAACCCCTTTTCTTAACCTATGTAGTTTTTAGTTTTTGCCTTTGGTACTAAAAGTTGATACCAGGACCTGCTGTGTGTCAGGCAACTGTTCTAACTGTTCTACTGCATAACTAACACTCTCTCTCTCTCTCTCTCTCTCTCTCTCTCTCTCTCTCTCTCTCTCTTTCTCCTTCTTTAGTTATTTGAGACAAGGACTTTCTGAAGTTGGCTAGGCTAGTCTCAAATTTTCTGTAGAGCCCAGGCTAGTTTTGAACTTGTAACTTCCTGTGGTAACCTTCCAAGTAGCTGGGACTAGAAGGGGCAACAGTGTCACATTCTATTTCTAATCCAGGTTTCATGAAGTGATGGTAGTTTGTTTGTACATGTCCTACTGTACTACATTGCCAGAGGGCAGAATTTAAGTACCATACATGCTCTTGTTTTTGTCCTGGATAGGTATTTGCTCTGCACTGGGAAGCTGCTTATTTCCTGTGGTGAGTCTTATTCGTAACTCCTGTGACAACCAGTCCATGAGGTTACAAACCTCACTAGGAGACACTTGTCAGGGTAGTATGGCTGGTTCTTTGTTCTTCCCATTTTCAATCTTTATTTCCCAACAAGTAATTCTTTACCTGTCTGATAAGTAAGGAACATATTCCTTGAGCTTGAGAAAGGTGATTTTCACTTGTAATGGGTTCAGAAGAAATCACAAAATAGATCTTCCTGTTAAGCAACAGAGCATCTTTAAATGAGCTTCACTCACTCTGCTCCTGCTTTACATATCTTAGGAAGTCAAGTTTTTCTATGCTGCTGAGTATTAGCCCTGCTTCCATATAATAAACTGAGAATCAGAGGGCTGGAAATGCCTCCTAGCCCGCGGTTGGGTTCCAGAGTAAGCATGCATGTAGCAGGTGGAAGGTGGACATGGTGGTGGGAAGCCATTGAGCAGACAGGAGGTCAGGTAGGGAACTGTCAAGGCAAAGGTGTTGGTGTCGTGCTTCAGCTTAAACTGAGGCAGTGTGAGTAAAGACAGGAACTATGATGAAGGGTGGGACTTACAGAATGGACAGCCTGGGAGCTCAGACAGAAACAGACTTGGTCCAGTGTTTCGGGAATGAACAAGTGCCTGGGGTGAGGCTCTTGAGTGAGCAGGTGAGCCTGGGGCAAGTTACCTTTTGACTGCTGGGTTTAATAGAACTAACTCTTTGGTAGGGTCATTATGCACATACACATGAGATACGGTAGGACCCAGAATATCCCAGTCCACGAGTGACTCCCAATCATGATTGCAGGAAAAAAATTGTAAAGATCAAGACTTCGTTCCATTTCTATTTCTTCATGGTGATAAAATAATGTGACAGAGGAAACAAGAACAACATCGGGACAGATAAGGAATGTGTGACACCATTTTTGGACTAGAGAATGTAAACACTAAATGTCAGGGCTGTGCTCTTTCAGGAGGACCCAAGGTTAGCTTCCTCACTACTGGAATGTTCATTATTACATGAATAAAGTGGTAATGTTAGAATATGGACTCTGAAATTGATCTTTCTTATTCTTTACCCTGAATAGGATTCCTTAACTATTTTATGCCTCAGCACCCTGTACTTCTTATAGCTGATAAGCAAATTAATGGGGGTAATATACACAGTGCTTAGAATAGTGCCCAGCAAGCAGTAAGTGCTCACTAAGCTGTTTTCTTCTTTGGTATAGAGAGGTCCATATGAGGTCCTTAGTGATGCATAGACAGGATACTGTAACGGAAGAAGGCTATAAGGTGAATTGGATCTCCTAGGAAATTCCTTAAGCACTAAAACCAATATAGCTGAAATGCTAATTCTTGGATTTTTCTCCACTTCTAACTGGAGTCTTAGAACTCGGCATGTTGAGAATGGGGCTTTCGCTCTGGGGTCTTGAAAATTTGGGTAGACATCAGGTCTCTTATCATTCCATCCTAGGTACTGCATGAGAGAGTGGACAAAGATGGTGTCCTAGTTTCTTGGATTAGTCCAGTCATACTTGCCTTCCAAGTACCTGAGGAATCTAGGTCTGAGCAACTTAAGGGGACCTGACATTGTGGCCCATGGCATGCCCATATGGGATCAGCTCCTTCTACTTGTAGTTAGAATGTAAAATCCTTCTGTAGCTTTTCTCCAGGGGTGGAGAGACCCCTTCATCACTAGCACCCACCTGATTGATCTGGGTGTGTTCTCTGTATGTGGCTTTTCAAGTCACTCTAACCCAATGTGGTGACTCTAGGATGTCATCTTCTCAGAGTACTATGGATCCCACAAAAGAGAGTAATGTGGGGACAGAAACTTTTATGTCTTTCTTCTTTGTCATATCTTTATTATCTACAAGAATACCAGGCAGATATTCTGCCCAGTTGATATGTACTGCTGGGCCTCGGGAGATGACAAGGTCAGTAAAGGACCTGAGTTCAGATCCCTAGCACCCATGTAAAAGCCAGGCACAGTGATATGTGTTAATGACTCTGGGACTAGGAGAGGTAGAGATAGATGGATCCCAGGAGAGAACGAGGCTGCTCTTTACTAGTGCTTGACTGCACTCCTTTGGCCAGTGTCAAAAATCCATAGCAAGATAATAGGTTGATATGAACCTATGGTCTGTGATGTACAGTGAAAAACAGATATTTGCATTAGAAGTGCCTTTGGTTCATAAACTGCAGCATCCAAACCATTGCCCGTCTTCATGATGAGGCTGTTGGCCCGTGCATACAACCCTGTACATTGTAGTGGAATGTTGTAAAGGAAAGGATCCAGCTAGTGTCATGA
Organism: Grammomys surdaster; assembly: GCF_004785775.1. Classification (NCBI taxonomy): domain Eukaryota; kingdom Metazoa; phylum Chordata; class Mammalia; order Rodentia; family Muridae; genus Grammomys; species Grammomys surdaster. The sequence goes on from NW_021604566.1 coordinate 2,292,920, forward strand.
CAGAGGGGAGCAATTTGGACAATACGTAGGTGAAGAATTTGTTCTTCAGATGGAAGCTTAGTTGATGCTGTCACAGACCACGTGCTGGTGGTCATGTGGTACTGCTTCAGGATCTGAAGGGAGCCAGTGTCTTCCTGGATGCAATCAAAATGCTACGCTTAAAGACTTTTTACTATCTAGAGTATCAAATCATGATACAAGTTTATGGAAACCTTGTTGGCACACCTGAGAAAAGTGAACAGCATGTCCAGTAATGAGAAGTTAGGCGTATGGTCACAAGATTGCTTGATTAGAAGTTGTGTATGTTAATCTCTATCTCAACCTACTGCACATGTGTGTGTTTGTGTGTGTGTGTGTGTGTGTGTGTGTGTGTGTATGCGCGCACACATGTGCGTGTGTGTGCAGGTACATAAGGTATATACGTGAATGGCTTGTATGTGGCAATTAGAGGACAATCTTGGGTGTCAGTTCTCGTTCTTAGAGCTTCCAGATTCATTTCTTGTCTCCACACAGGGATTATAGGTGCTTATGCTATAAAGGCTGGCTTTTTTGTTAGTTCTGGAGATGGGAACTTGGGTCCTTATCCTTGTATAGCAATTGCATTACCTGCTGAGCTATGTCTCTTACCCTCACTTAGAGCTTGTACCTTAAAATAATCCTTCTGGCAAAATGAGAGAAGACAGGCTCTATACCATTACTCTGAAGAATAGCATCCTCGAAGGGATGTTATTTAAAGGATTGCCTTTGACCCTCTGAGAACTCCAACCTCAGACCTGCATAAAGAACTTCTACAAAGAACTCCCTGAGAGGGCTGCAAAGCTGCTGGATCCCAGCATTGTGCTGAGTAAGCCAGAGCTAAGGGACATACAGGTGAGAATGAGAGCTTGCTCTCACAGCTGGAGAAGAGACTGGAGTGGAAGGAACGTGAACTGTGCAGGACCAGTAAGTAGAGCATGGACTGATCAGAGAGCTGTAGGAGAGTGAATTGCTAATGGGACAAAAGTCCAGAATTCCTCAATCCTTCATCTTCAGAAGTTAAGAGGATGCTCATTTCAGTGAGGAAAAGTGGAGAAACACGATGAAGAGTAAATTTTTTAAGTCAACAAGCAAACAAACAAAAACAAACATCTGTAGTTAGTTCGTTTCCCAGTGTAAGGACCTGAAGATGCTTTGTGCAGCAACTACAACCATGAACTAAAAAGGAAACCATCCCATGAAATCACAAGGCCAGCAGAGAGATGCGGCTGCCTATCATGTTTGATACTGCCATTGGCTTTAAGGTACCTTTATATACTAGGTATTCATGATGCCAGGATTGCCTTTGCTGAGTTTTTAGCAACATTTGCACAAGATGGCCACATCTTTAATTTTCTCCCATGCAAAGGCTTTATAGAATGATTGATGCTTTCCTGATGGGTTGGTCTTTTAACCCTGTATGTGATTACCACTAGATATAGGAGATGGGACATGTCGATCTTGAGAGAAAAATAATGCAAGGAGAAGAATGTTAACCCTGAAGGAATACTTGCTGTGTATGACACCTGTCATGGGTAAACATAATGCAAGGAGAAGAATGTTAACCCTTAAGGAATACTTGCTGTGTGTGACACCTGTCATGGGTAAAAAATAATGTAAGGAGAAGAATATTAACCATGAAGGAATACTTGCTGTGTGCGGCACCTGTCACTGTCACATCAACTTTCAAACAGGAAGTTGAGAGTAGCAGGAGGAAGCTTGTGCCCTGGCACCTGGTGGCCATGGTCATGGTGTCCACCTGTCTCTTTAAATGCATCTTCATGGTAGACATTGTTCTTTTTAAATCCTGCTTATCGCTCCAGAGGCTTTAGCTGCTCTTGAGAGCTGTGTTCCAGTTATAATGGTGGGAAACATGAGACTCCAGGTGTGACAGAGCAGGGATGCTTTTGTTGTTTAAAGATGACCTGCAGATGTGCCACAGGCCTTTACTAGTGTAAGGTAGTATAACTAGAGGCCCATTCAACCTTGTGACCATATGATATCTACCTGTATCCCAATTCCAATATCCTAATTATACTTCTTGGAGATAAGACGTTTATTTCAATGCTGAGGAATAGAAGAAGAAAAGAGATTTAGAATCTGAGAGAGAAGTGCAAGTGGGAGGTAAACTTTTTGCACAAGAATAGGGACTAATATCCAAGGAAGCATCTTCAAAGACTGTGATGCTAAGAAGCCAAAGACTCTATGACCTTAATAAGGAGGCAAACATTAAAATTAGCTCTTAGCACTGTGCAGCTCCTGCAGGCAACCAGGGAGGCCTACAGGTTGGGGGTGAGCTGGAAAGTGGATTGGGGTGAGACTACTGTTGAGTCTCTTGTTAAAGTCTAGCTGCTCAGTGCAGTCACCAGGTCATGCTCCTCATGTTCAGCTGAGACATGAGACCATCTGAAACAGAGTTATATCACAGGAGACCTTAGTCCTTCGGATTTCTGTATAATGTTGATGGTTAATGTTGACTTAAAAGGATAGGTTTTGCAGATTGTATTCATATCTATTAGCATTTGATTTCTAAGACAATTGATGTATTTTTTAGGAAATAATGTCTTGAGCCCTTAACTATGGGATGTAAATGCTACAGTGTCATAGTGAGTATTTTAAATCAGTTTGTGTAGTTAGGTTTTCCAAGACCTGTGGTTACCTAATATTTAATATCACAGGACAGTCCTTAGGAAGTTTGTTAGTTTTCAAGGCTATGAGGAAATACAGAAAGACTGTTCCCTTTACCCACAATTCCCTTACCACCTTTTCAGAAGATGATATGTTTGCCTGGATGAATGCTACTGCATGAAAACAGAGTATAATGACCAGACTAAACTAGAATAAAGGAGTAAAGGAACTAAAAGCCATTTTAATGTTGTAAGCTTTTATTAAAGGCAAAGACTTCTTGGATTTTGAATTTTGTATTTATCATTTACATTCTCTAATGATTCTTGTATCTCACGTCATGCATGTCATAGTAGAAGTAACTGTAAAAAGCATAACTGTTGCTGTTGTCATTGTCTGAATTCAGTCAACTATTGTTATCCAGAGGCCTGGACTGTGGGTTACTTCTGTCGGCAATTTACTTGGCTTGGAGGTCTGACTTAGCTGCTCTGGTGTGCTAATGTAGCCGGGCTTTTAAAGATCCACGTCTATCACAGTGAAGGAAAGGTGTTTTATCCCCCAATATAAAACACATATTTCAGAATAAAGGGAAAATTGAGTAAGTTTAGATTTATGAGACAGTGTCTGATGTGATCCACATTGATCAGGACTAACCATGTCCTTAAGACATGGCAGAGGTGGATCCCAGTCATTGTCAATACTGGGTCAGCCAAGCCTCCCTGCTCAAGAGGACCTGGAGAGTGGGAAACGGAAAATGCACTTGTCTTTGTCCTTTATTCCTTCCATCCTTAGGTTAAAGATCTGCAGCAATCCTGTTTTTTTACTAACTCCCTAAGCTGTGTCATCCCACATCTCTACAAACTGGATTATATATCACAATCAGACAGCAGTTAGATCCAGTTATAGGTCATTTAAAAAGTTCAAATTCCAATGGCTTAAAAGTTTATGTTAGGCATGTGACTATTCTAGCATTTCCTAGGGACTTAGCACCTGTCTTACTATTCAGCCATCATTTTCCCGCCATTGAAACTACACCTATGTAAGTAGAAAGAGGCTTGGGAAAAAAAACAGAGCTTTCTTAGAAGAGTTGCATTTAACTGACAGAATTTGTTAAAGAGATGCTGTTCCAGAGGGAGGAGGAAGGAATTTAAATATTGAGAATCAATGACAGTCGGCAGCTATGGGCAGTGTCTTACTCGTTTTGTCTCCAGCTGATACTCAATATCCATCTTTTAAGATAATGGCTGAGATTGGATAAGAAGCAGTTCACTGGGTGTATTCATTTATTTTTCCTGTTGCTGTGAGATAGCAATGTGACAGAAGCAATTTAAGAAAAGGCTCAAAGTTCAAGGCTATAGACCATCATGACAGAAGACTTGACCCAACTGGACATTCAGCGTGGAGGAGAAGTGCAATGAAGGGCCTGTGCTCAGCCACTTTCTCCCTTATGCTGTCTAGGACCGAAGCCCAGAGACTGGTCCTACCTACACTACGTTAAGGTGGACCTTCCCAATTCAGTTAACTTACTCAAGTTGAACCCCACTGACATGCCCACATGTTACCTTGCTCTAAGTAACTCCTCATAAGTGTGCATGGAAACTTGTCCCCTACATGAGTTCAGATTTTTCCAAGTTGACAATTGTCACTAACATCACAGTAGGCCACTGAAGTGTCGGTTCTTATGAAGATAAACACTTGTCACACTTTATCTTCTTAAATATCTGTGTACCTGCTGAGTGCCATTTCTATGAATCGGGTGCTGCTGAGAACAGACAGCAGCATGGTGTTGTCTAGGAATTGCTTCCCACAAGCTGTGAACAGGAGAGCTGAAACTGAGTTCTCTGAAGACCCAGCACAAGTGGGCTATTAGATATGAGAGAGGCCGGTCTCTAAGGTTGGTGATGCTATCCAGGGGCATTTTTGAGCTGAGGGGTAGCCTGCACTGGTCCTGAGAAGCAAAAGAAGGCCCATGAAACTGAGAACCCTGAGCAAGCCAAAAGTTAGAGATGGCCAACTAGAGAAAGTCCAAGGCCAGAGCATGGTAGCAAGAACACTTGAGTGAGTGAGATGCTATGCCTGTCCCAGCCCTCTCTCCCCCACATGCGCAAGCATGTGCTTTCAGGAAGTCCCCCCATTGTATTTATACAAAGGAAGAACATGAGAGGTGAGAGTGTGGTGGCGGCTTATTGTAGATGCAGAAAAGTATCTGGAAATTGCTCAGCACTATGATGAGCCTTGCTGTCCCCCACACCCTAGCTCTAGCTTTACCCTTGCCTTCCATCCACACAATCCTGTGTGCACTGCACAAGTCCATCCTCCCCGGGATGTAAGTACTAAGGGGCCCATCTCATGGAGTGTGGGACCTGGGGGTCTCTAGAGCTGCAGAGAGGACAGTGCAGCAGCTTCATGTGCCCACTTTAGCACCTTACATTTCATTGGCAGCAGAGGCCCAGCCTGAGGGCTGCATACCTGTAGTTATGCCCAGCTACTTGGGGAGAGTGGGAGAGGCAGCAGCAGGAGCATCAGAAGTTCAAGACCAGCCTGATCTATGAAAACGTCTCAAAAAATCAAAAATGAAATTGGAGCTGAGGTCAGTACCAACCAAACAGTGCTTATAATTAAAGTTTTTCATTAGGAGGGAAAGCAGGAGTAGCCATGATTCGAAGAAATAGTAAATAGTGTCACCACCGTTCATTGAGAAAATCCTCAAACATGGGAATCTCATGTTTTTACACAGTTAGATTCAATTGCAAGGAAAATCAAGGCTTTCTGGTTTTTAATATGTCAGTGTGCTCGATGGCCATTGTGTAGATTCACAGGAAAAGGACTGTTTTACTTAGAGCTAGTAATCCTGTGGCCCTGTTAGAAAAGCAAATCTTATTTTTAGTTGTGTGTGTGCATGCTTTGCTTGTACATACACACACTTGCCTGTTCTATGTTTAGAGTCAGAGGCTGATATCAGATGTCTCCTATTGAGTATCACTTTATTTTTTAAGACAGGATCTCCCCTGAATCTGGAGGTCACCAAATGGGCTAGTCTGGCTGACCAGCAAGTCCCTACAATCTGCCTGTCTGCGGACAGTACTGGGGTTGCAGGCATAGACTGCTATTTTATGATTACTGGGTATCTAAACCCACGTCTGTAGTCTGCCAGCCAAGCACTTTATCCTTGAGGCTGTCTCCCCAGCCCTGAGATGCCCAAATTTAAAATGGAATCAAATTATGTGTCTGCTTTAGATAGAATTGCTATATCAGTCTCTCTCCACTGGATGTCATCTTTCCCCACATATTCATATTCCAGAGCCTAAATCAAGTGTGAACTACAAACCAGTGCAGTGTGGACAGTTTATTGTATGTCATACTCAGACAACATTTTATTCATCCACTCATTCAACACTTACTCAGATCCTGCTGCCAGGCTCTACTCTGGGCAAAGGGCAAAACAACAATGATGTATGTATACACACACACACACACACACACACACACACACACACACACACACACACACACACAGGATTATAACAACAGTGATATATGCATACATACACACAGGGTTATAACAATAGTGATACACGCACACACACACACACACACACACACACACACGAGGGGTTGGTGTATAATAGGAAAAACCATTGCATTTTCTTGTTTCTTACTGACAAGTCAGTAGATATTTGAAGACTTCAGAGAGGGAGTTTTGTTCCTTCATGTTGGAGGAGAGTCTGAGGCTCACAGGAAGTACTCTGAGGCCGAAAGGCATACATGCTCAATGCCCTTGAGTATTGGTTAGTGATCTTTACAGCTGAAGAATGTGAGGAGGGGCAGTGTTGGAGTGGGTAAGATCAGAGTGGTTGAGAGTTCACAGAGAGCTTTGAAGGTCACAGCTAGGACTTCTGTCTGCTCTCCAGTAAGAGGGGAACCCAAGGGATCTGCTTTGTTTTCAGAGCCTCATTCTGGCCAATCAAATACAGACAGAAGAAGGTAAAGCAATTAGGAGACTACTGCAGACATCAAAGTGACCAACAACGACCATGACCACGATTAGCAAGGAAGTTAGAGGGGCAGGGAGGGAGGGAGAGTGTGTGTTGTTAAATAAAATGGTGTTTTCATCATGGACATTTCTGTGGTTTCCTTTGATTTAAACCAATACTTGAAAATATATATGTATATATTATATAGACAATACTCATTATATAGTTACACACAATTAGTGATATGTTTTACCATTATATATTGTGAAGGCTTCTAACAAGGCATTTAGAAGTTTTCTCTATAGTATTTTAAGAATAAACAGCACTCCTGCAAAACACCAGATGGCAGTAGAAAATAAGTCATATTTTTTTCTAGCAAAAAAAATATATATATATATATCACATTTGTAATGTAGCTTAAAGAAAAGGCTGAGGCAGCTAAGTTGTGGCCAGGAAGTCAGTTTGGTGCAACTGGAAACTTATATGGAGAGCTCCTACTTTTCTGTGATCATAAGGAAAGTAAAAATAAAGCTAACCGAAGGAATAACCAAGCCTCATACTGAGCTTCTGTGAATGTGTGTGTGTGTGTGTGTGTGTGTGTGTGTGTCTGTCTGTCTGTCTGTCTGTTTGTGTATGTGCCTGTGTGTGTGTGCATGTTTGTATGTGTGCCTGTGTGGGTGCATGTTTGTATGTGTGCCTGTGTGTGTGTGTACCTGTGTGTGTGCCTGTTTGTGTGTGTGCCTGTTTGTGTGTGTGCCTATGTGTGTGTATGTTTGTGTGTGTGCCTTTGTTTGTGTGTGTGTGTGTGTGCCTGTGCATGTTTGTGTGTGGGATTTTATGTGTGAGGGGTTGTAGATGCATATGCCTGTGTTCCATGTATGCTAGACACTGGGTTAGTATCTCCCTAGTCTCTGTGATTTAGATCCTTGCTGCGGTTTTGTTGGCCCTTTAGGCTGCTGCGTTTCTGCACAGCCGCTTTAAGTTCACTGGGCTTTTTTTTTTTTTCTTTCAATTTGCTGTTGGGTCCACAAATAAAATTTTTATTGTAGCTTATTTTCTTTTCATCTCCAGTTGCTTTTTAAAAATAGTCTTTCACTATCAAGGTTCCATCTCTGTTCATTAGTTAGTGCTTCATTTTTCTTTGCTTCTTTATACTTATTCATAATCATTGATTTGATGTGTTTTTTTCTAATAAAATCTGCATCTGGGCTCAATAGAAAGCCATTGCTATTGGGTAGACTTTTCTCTCATGAGTCAGGTGATCTCCATCTTCTTTGCATGTGTAGTAACTTTTGGTTAAAAGGTAAGTCATGTTTTCAATATGTTCGGTAATTCTAAAATTGGTTTATTCCTTGAAAGCTGATGTACAGTAAGGAACTAACTTATCCTTATTGAAACTGAAAAACAAAACAACAAACTAACAACAACAACAACAAACCCTTCTTTATACTGTCTTCTACAGTATAAAGCTGAGAGTACCTTCACCATGACTTTTGGCTTCTAATTGTTGTTTCCAAAATCTAAGTCCATTGGGGATGGGGTCACCTTTAAAACTCAATCTGCCAGAGACTTGAGCAGAGTTCCTACTGAAGACTTGCTTCTCCTGTTTCTGGTCTCCACCATCTGGCATCCTAGTTGTTTTCTAACTCTAATATGTTCAGTATTCTGTTTCCATAGTCTATCCTCACAGAGTGTGACCTGGAAGTATAACTAGGTTATTTTGGCTGGAGCAGTTCTGTTCACAGTATATCCTCATAGTTACTGGCCTCCAAGTAACATGATGTTTTGTATTCATCCTGTATGCAGCCCTCTGCATTGAAGAGGGCTGGCCCCTCCCTATGTAATGGTTAGTGTTACTCTTCAACTTGATAGAATCCTGAATCCCCTAAAACATGGGTCTCTGGGCCCTGACTGTGGGAGACATCATTCAATCCTGGCTGGAATCCCAGCCTCTTGGAGAACTGGAGTTGGGCATCTGTATCCATTTATCATTTGCTTCTCACTATGGATATGGTATGGCCTCCTGCTTCCAGCCCTGCTGCCTTGACTTGCCTGCCATGATGTACCCACAGCTGTGGACTAGGACAAATCCTTTCTCCCTTAAGTCACCTTTGTCAGAGTATTTTATCACAGCAAAAGGAAAACGAACTAAGACAGCATGTAACCAATGGGATATTACAGAAATGACAAAGTATGGCTTCCAAGATGAGGGTCATAGAAGGGAAGCCAGCATGTTTAACTTTCTTTTCTTTGGTTCACTCACTTTGGAGAAACAAGCTGCCATTTTACACGTGAGCAATTTGGTCCAAGTATCCAAAAACTTTCACAGGGTACCCAGTGATTATCGATGTCACAAGATTCTGTATATGGTGATTCTTTGTTGTAGTCATGTCTCACCCGTCCGTCCGTCACCAGACCCCTTACGTGTCTGCTTTGTCTCCTCACTTGCTGAAGCTGCTCATAGAGGTGGGCAGGAATCACACAACCAGGTTGAACAGAACTGGAACCACCACCATCCTGCTTCTCTGTTTTCTGGAACAGTGACTCTCCACTGTGGGCATGCGTGGCTGAACACTCCACCACAGGAGCAGAAACAGTCTTCTAAGAACAGTACCTACCAGTCTCTGTCTGCCCTTGCTCCTTCCCCATTGCATTCAAAAAATTTTTTAAAAATATTTTGATGACATTTTATCAATTTAATGAAGTGCCTGTTCTGATACACTTAGTATTAAGCAAGCTGAACATCTCAAATGTCAGCTTCCCTGGCCGAGTTACGTACCTGTGTGTTTTTACTCATTTTCCCTTGAGCCGTTGGACTACTTTTTCTTTTTCTTGTTAATTTTAGTGATTTCAATAATAGCCCCTTATTGGGTTTTGGTATTGTACAGTTTCTTTCCATAAATTTTTTCTTTACGTGTTAGCTTCACATATGATGCCTCAAAGATGAAGTGTTTGTATAAGATCAGTACATAAATGGATAAGTACAAGAACCAATTGCATTCTCTTTTGTGCTCGAGAACTTGGACCAGGCATAATGATATCACATGCTTCTCGATTCCATAGCAACAGAGTATACACAAAGATACTAACGGGCTTGATGAACTAGGAAGCTTGGGATATACAAAGTGAGAAGTGTGATACTTCCCTTAATAATCACCTACGGGGACAAGAACTATGCACTTGGTTGTGAAGACACCCGTCAAGAAGGGACGATCACTCCACCTACACAGATCTTTCATCTGGTATGCATGAACTCAGTCAAGGCCTCTCTGTCTTGAACGGAGACACGGTTAGGTCTACGTAGTTTAGCTGCTCACGGCATGCTTTCTCTCACTGTCTCTACCAGTCCAAAACTACAAGGTATGCTTCATTATTAGTTATTAGTACCTGCATCCGCTCTGGGATTTGTCATGCTGACTGGTGCTTCAGTTCAGACAACATCCCTCTGTCTTAGTGATCTCCACATGTTACAGAAGAACAAGGTAAAAATAGCGCATTTAAACCAACTCAGTCCAAAAGCTTTGAGAAGTAATCTCAATCCCACCCCGCAGCTGCGAGCACAGGGTCTGAGATAACTGCCATGCAAGATTTATTATCATCATTACACTCGACAGCTACGGTGCTGCCAGTGGCTCCTAAAATACATCGGTGCTTATTGTCTGATTACTTCTGCAGATACGTTAATTATAGGAGATTTCTGACTCTTACATAACTGATTTAGAGAGAAGTTTAATTACAGCAATTTTAGTGATTTAAATAAGCTCTGCATATATTACCAGTCGCAGCAAGCAGAGTAGAAGTTATTCAGCTGTGTTGAAGTACGCATTTGCTTTGTTTTTATTTTTCATGGCAGGATTTTAACACTACTGTAGGACACGTGAGGATCCAGGACACCTGTTTCCACCAGAGCGCAGCCTCAGTCACAGGCTCTGCAGGGCTGTAATAGCAACTTCCTCCTTATCATTAAAATCCCATTCCAGTGCTTCCCACTGGGCTCCCCACATTCGCCAAGACTAATTTGTGTAATGATTGTGACACTGTGGGCAGGAAAGGAAAACAGGCTTCTTAAGGGGAGAAAATGTTAGGGTATTTTAAATGGTCTGTTAGCATCTTGATTTTTTTTAAAAAAAACCAATGAGAATTGTGGCACGCTAAACCAGAATAACTCACATGACTTTATCAACATTCTCTCTATCAGTATACTTAACCCCATTAAAGGTTAGCATATTAGTTATGTACGCTCAGACTAACCTAAAATTAAACTTGCAAGAAAATATGCTATAAATAGAATGGTGGGTAGTTTATTTAAATAAGATGTAAAATTAGCAGCATTAATGTTAGTTCAAAAGGGACAGTGAGAGTTTCCTTATTGGGAATTCCATAGGCCTTTTCCCATAGTGTTTCTATTTTATGGTTCTATGGATAGCTTCTGCTGGCATTTATAGTAAGTAATTCTTACCATCTAATTTTATATTTCCCTTAAACATAAACATTTTATTTACAGTAGGAAGTACACAGTCCACTTTTATCTGTGCTTTTGCATACTCCTGGCCAATGATGCCCAAATGCAGAAATCCCTGCCTTCTGAAGGTCACTGTGATCCAAGGTCTAAGATTCACCTCACTTCACCCCATCACATGGGTACTGGATCAGCTCACATCCTCCCGAGAGAACAGTACAGTACACTAAGATATTTTGGTAAAGGGAGAGAAAGAGAAGAAACTCATTGCCCTAACATCTAGTATAATATACGGTTATACTTGCTCTGTCTTATTACTGCTCTTTGTTAACCCATTAGTGTGCCTGTTTGTGAGTTACACTCAAAAATGGGAGTTCACATACAGACAACACATCTTCTATGGGGTTAGTTGTGTCTGCAGCTTCAGGCATCTGCTGGGATATATCCCCTGTTGGTAAGGTCGTGCTATACCACCAAGCATAGAGAAAGTAGACAAGATCCTCGCTGTTTTGCTCTGGATTTCATTCTTCCTGGGAGGAAACCTATCCACCACCTTCTGCAGCACCTCGGAATGTCAAGCACTTCTTCTTTTTATTAGAATGACACTTCTTTCCACACCTCTTTTGTCCTTTGTCTGTCTCACCTACAGACTTCACCCTTTCTCTTCCTTTCCCATGCCTCACGAATCTGTACCAGAAGCAAGGGAGAATGGTTTGAGAAATTCCCAGCTGTCATCTTCCAGTACTCCCACTTCAGGTATGAAGCTGAGTGTGGACTTTTCTTAGGTTGGGTTTTCTGATAAGTGCGGTCCGGTCGTGGCCACACTGATGCTAGTGGGAGGGCACCCTGAGGTTCCTTTAGTGCTCCAGATGGTGCCTGAGGTGGGTGGGACACCAGGCCTCTCTGCGTGTGAGTGCGAGGCACTCCCTTCCACTTCCAGGCTATGGACGGGGACTTCTAACTCCACTCTGCTCCTCACTGACCAGTCCTCTGATGGGGACACCCTCTGTGGGAGTGTAACTGCTCAGCTGTTTGAGGACGCTGACTCAGTGGTGCTCATGCACTGACTGCAGGCCGTCTATGGACATGGACACAGCAGTTACTGGAGCTGTATTCCTACGTGTGGTGACGGCACTAGGGAGAAATGTAAGCCTGGTATCTTTAACCTTGGGGTTTCACTTCTCATCGATTTTTCCTTACAGCCTTGCTGTATCTTACACTCAGAAAGCATCAGCTTCAACTGGAAGCTAGGATGGACCTGCTTTGGGTTTCCAGAGAGAACTTCAGTTTGTTTGTTTGTTAACATACTGAAATAACAAATACAACCAAGGAGTTGGGCACAGTGGGACACACCTGTAATCTCAGCTCTAGCAGGGACAAGAGCAGGGCTGGGGCAGGGTCAGGGGCAATTGTCAGAAATTTGAGGCCAGCCTGACATTACATAGCGAGTTCCAGGACAGGATGATGTCGACTACACAAAAATTAATAAATAAAAATAACTGAGATGGTTGAGATATCTTTCACAGTTCTCTCGAAGATCATTCAGTAATGTATTGATTACTTAAGGCAAATGTGTACAGACGTACAGTTATGTTATGGATTTGTGCATTTGTCCAATTGGCTATGATTGAAGCAGAGAATATAGGGTTTATTTATTTATTTATTTATTTACTTACTTGCTTTCGAGTTAATCTGTCTATTTGTCTTTCTGTCTCTCTCTTTAAGAAGACATCTATATGTGCAGGGAAAGGGATTAAAAGGAAAAATTGTATGTATTCTAACATTTTTCTTTCACCGTGTCTTGGGACCACAGTCATTCTTGCATAGCTTTGCCTTGTGGGCTGTTTCTCAAGTACCCAACAGGGGTTATATTCATGTAAACGTTCTGTGCATTCTGAAACCCTCTTACTATTAATGGCTGGGTAGTAGGTGGATACAGAAAGGAACTGTAGGAATTCCTGTACACTGCAAACCCATCTCTGTTGCAAAGAGCATCACTCCTAGGGTGCGAGGAGCTGTGCTCTCTACAGAATAGTTTCTGCAGGATACAGTCCCTCAGCCCTTGGTGGCCTTACTCTTTGGAAGGCAAGCACACCACATTTCTCTTCCACTATCTAGAGAGATTCCTGCTTTCTCTACTCTGGGTCCTCACTGCACTGATGGGACCGCCATCTGTCTGTCCTGTTCTGGTTCATGTGCTGGGTTTTGTTAGCATCCCCCTTTAAGGTTAAGTATTCATCATCTGGAGCCTAGTTAACTATGTCACTACCATCCTAACCCTGTTTGCATGCACGAAGCATACTGAAAATACAACTCAGATAAAATATGTTTATACAGCATGGTCCCTAAAGTTGTTACCCTTTATGTAAAAGCCAGGGTTTGATAAAGTTATGCTTCAGGTAATAAACCTTAATTTTTATGTTTCCTAGAAATTTGGCTCCTCTCCCCCTAAAGATCACTGGCTCCCAGTGTGTGTACCAGTGTATCGGTGACATTATTACTAGCATTATTCAGCGAGCCAGAGGCTGGACATAGCATTAATTGCAAATTATAGCCTGAACATAAAACCAATGAACTTGGGTGAGTATTTAATTTCTGTACCCTGTCACTTTGATTCATACTGCATCTTGCTTTTTAACTGCTGCCATGAACCCCGCGTGCATTTCTCTGCAGTATATTTTTTTTCATGGCATTTGCAGACAGTCACGAGAGTCAAGCAGTATAGGACCCAGCAGGGTATGTGTTGTTGTGCCATTAATTGCATACCTCTGTGCCTCCTGAGGAAGGAAGCCAGAGGCAGATTGTCTTTTACCCCCTGAGAAGTATGATAATAGCTTGCCAGTGTGCTTCCTTCAGTATTTCTCAGTGATTATAAAATACAAGTGAAGAGATTTGTTGGAAAGAAAGAAAAGAGAGAGAGAGAAGCGTCTTTAAATCACCTCTTAGATTAACAGCATTGAACAAGGTTAGTGCATTGGTGGTGGGTGGACACTCATTTCTGCTTTCTCGGGTAGCAGGACTAAGTTCTGTTTTTAGGATCAAGGGTGAGTGAATGCAGCTTTGGGCATTGAGAGCTTCACTGAGAGCATTAACCTGTTCAGCCTTTAACATAGTCCGTGTCCCCCCTGCTCATGATCATGTTCTTTCCTGCTATTTGTGTGAAATCACTTATTTGAAATGAGAATCACTGTCCTGAAACACAAAGGAGCCTTGAGTGGAGTCTCTGGTCTATCACTTCCTGTTTGTTCTTTGACTTTGAACACATCACTTGGGCCCAGGGTACTTTTCTTTCTTCACTTTTAAAATAATGTATATGCTTGCATTCCTGCAGTTTCTGTCTACTGAACATGATTGTGTATATCACTTTGATTCTGGTGCCTTGCTCTACAGATATGACCAACTCTTACCATCACTCTCACTGTGATGGATTAAATACAAACAAAATGAAACAAAACAAGAAGCATGAAGCCTAAAGATCTGGCACAGTGGTGAATATCTCTAATCCCAGGATCCTAAAGATAGAGAGAGATAGGCGTGTCCTGAGTTCAAGATCACTCTTTGTCTCTATAAAGAGCTTCAGGCTGTCCAAGACTATGAGAGATCCAGCTTCAAAGGGTAACAAACCCAAAATGTAGTTTTAAGAAAAATTTACACGATCTCCAAATTCAAGTGTTTTAGAAAAGAAATCTAATAATTTGTATTTGTTCCTGTTGCACAAGGCTCTGGATGAACACAATAAATTACTGACATGACAGCCTAGTGTTCTTAATGTCTTAATTGCAAGAGAAGGATGCCAATTCTCCAGGGCTGGTTCTCCATGAAGTGTGTATTTATGGAAAGTGAACATCAACAAGCTGAATGAGGTGCAAGCATGTTGGGGAGCCATTAGAGGGATGCTTGTGATGGCATCTCATTAAATAAACAGCAAGTGAAGTTTTCTTTCCACCTTGGGTGTTAAAGTGGAGTTTGAAAACAGTCAACAGAAAAAGCTAAATGCTTAAGGGATTTATGGTAAGACACAACAGTGCCATTAATTTCCATGTATGCTTTAAATTGCTGGAGTAAAATAATGTGTTCAGCAAAGAAGCAAGTTTCCGCTTCCTCCCATGAGTCTCCTTGATTGTGCAATTGGTATTTCATTCTTTAATTAAACTTGTCCAAAGATAGGATCAGCTAAAGTGTTTACTGTATAAATAGTTTTCATTCCCAGTGTGCAAGCTTAAAGCCGTGGTATAAAGAGTTTGCCATCTGTTAAAAACCAAAACATGTGGTGTGCTGTTGCATAAAAATAAACCACACATTATTCATATAAAGGATCACAGCATAGTCTATCTTAGGGGATGACAATAATTTGTGATATTTTGGAATGTCACCACCTTCTTTCTAAGTGGCGATATGCTCAGAAATGCATTATGAAAAGCAACATGACCATGTACAAGCATAAGAAATCGAGCTTTATTTTCAATACTTTTTTCCTCTCTTAACATCTGGTCATTCATTTATGACAAAAATTCAAATAATTCCTCTCTCTTCGCTGCAGCCTCTTGGCCCTGCAGTCATCATATCTCAAAGGATCTGCCTACTACTCCGTTATTTCTGCTTATGTATATGCCAGAAAAGCTTCAAGCTGATCCAGTATGCTTATCATTAAAGCCATAGTAACACCACACTGTCTGCAGAGCAAAGTCTTCCTTCTCCGTAACGTCATCAGAGAAACAGGTTGTCTGACTTCAGGCCACCATGCAGCCTTGCCCTTTGCCCTGGAAACCAACCCTTCCATGGCTTCTCTGAATCTTTGAAGTTACTTTGTTTGTATTTCTATGTCCACACTTTTCTTTCACTTTGGAAACAACTTTCCTCCCTCACGCACCCCAAGTTAGATCTGTTTTCAAGGCTCCAAACATTGGATTCGTCTGAATTTCCTTTCTCACTGGCCCAAGTAGAAGTCTGTGTGTTCACACTATAATTCCTATTTTGACTGGTTGTTTTCAGCTTGTTTACTCATTACAGACCTCTCCATTATCTGAGGCATTTTGGTTTTATTTATATTTGGTCTAGTTTTGAGTTATTAACCAAGTAGCATGAGAAGAGGCCTCAGTAAGTATGCGCTTGAGTGCTTGGGAGCTGCTCTTAGCATGGCTCAGGAATACTGCCATATCCTGTATTGGGGTTTCTCAACACACAACAATGGGTACAGTTGTTTAAAATGATGTGGTGATTCAGTCATATCTGACAGGTTTATGTGAGGACTTTTGACATTTCAGACAGAACCAATATCACAGTCTTTGACTTTTTATATTCTACTTCAGAAGAAACAAATTATGAACACTATCTATGAAAAGTATTCAACTGGGATATTCAGAGTTATTTCTTTCCTTTAAAGATTTATTTTGAATACTTCTGTGTGTGTGTATGTGTGTGTGTGTACACATGATTGTGGGTTTTCATGGAGGGAAGAAGAAAGCTTCGGATTTCCTGCAGCTGGAGTTTCAAGAACAGTATGTGCTTTTAACTGTTGAGCCATGTCTCCTGCCTCTCAAAATTATTCCGAATTTTTAAAAATAGAATCTTAATGTAATTATGTTTTACATGTTTATTATAATACTTTTATTGATATGTAGAAGAGAGGATAAACTTCACTAAATGAAATCTGAGGGTTTGACATGTGTCACAGCAAGGAAGTCACCACCATGAAGACAATACTCACACCCAGGGACTCAGAAGTTCTCTATGCTCTCTGCATCCCATCTTCTGTCCTCCCACACAGCACACAGTCACTCATCAACCCAGGTTCCTGGGCATTTCTCTTCCAGGACTCTGAGTCAGTGGAATTATAGAATGTATAGTACTTGAAGGTAGAGGTTTGTTGTTGTTGTTGTTGTTGTTTTTAAGATTTACGTATTTTATGTATGTGAATATCCCATTACAGATGGCTGTGAGCCACCATGTAGTTGCCGAGAATTAAACTCAGGACCTTTGGAAGAGCAGTCAGTGCTCTTAACTATTGAGCCATCTCTCCAGCCTAAGGGTAGAGTTTTATTGAGCAGTTATTTTGAAATTTGTGTAACAGTATGCAGTAATATCTTACTTTTATTGACAAGTACTGCAAATTGTATTGCTATACTAGAGTTTGTTCGTCAGTCCACTTACAGGCATTCGGATTAGTTCAAGCTTTGAGCCATGGCAAAACGATTAAAAATATCCATGTGCAAGTCACTGTGAAGACATGTACTTTCATTTTCCTTGCGATACATAGGAGTAGAAAGGTTGTATTATATAGTATATCTTTAACCTCTGAAGAAATTTCTAAGCTATTTCAAACGGATGTTTAAATTAATTTCATACTCTTTCAATCACATGGCATTCTTTCCCATCCTTGCCAACATTTGTTACCCAGCAACTGCTGGCCACTGCAGCCATTCTGACAGGTGTGTGTTTACTTCTCATTTGGTTTTTAACTTTCATTTTTCTAATGACAAGTGATTTTGAACATCTTTTGTTGAATTGTCTCATATTATCTCTTCTTGGAAGAAGTGTTTTTTTCAAATTTTGCCTAATTTTTTTTTATTAGTCTGCTTGTTTTTAACCTCGAGTTTGGAGACTATGTTACAGTATTTTTAAAACGTAGGATACACATCTTGCAAATATTTTCTCCCATTTTTCATTTATATTGCATTAGTATGATAAGTAGCATTAATTGATTTTCAAATGTTAGACTTGAAGCGTTCAGAGTTCAGTTAAGCCTTATGGTAGAGTTTCCTTTGTCTTGTTGGATTGGGCTTGTCAGATGTTTGCTGAGAATTCTTTACACTGTGTTTGTAAAGCACACCCATTTTTAGTGTTGTTTTTTTTTCCCTTTTTTTTATTGGATGTTTTATTTACATTTCCTATGTTGTCCCCTTACCCCATCCCCCACCCACCCCGGAACCCCCAATCCCCTCACCCCTCCTCCTTCTTCTCTGTGGATGTAACCTCTATCTACTCCCCCCCACTCCCACCTCCCCACCCTCAAAATTCCCACCCCCTGGGGCATCCAGCCTTCATGAGGTCAAGGTTCTCTTCTTCCACCTATGCCCAGCAGGGCCCTCCACTCTTACATATTCAGCTGAAGCCCTGGATCCCCCCTCTAAGTGCTCCCAGGCTGGTGGTTTAGACCCTAGGAGCTGTGGTTGGTTGGTATTATTGTTCTCCTCATGGTGCCACAAATCCTTTCAGCTCCTTCAGTCTTCACTCTAACTCCTCTATTGAGAACCCCATGATCAGTTCAATAGCTAGTTGTGAGCATCTGCCTCTGAATATGTCTGACTCTTGAAGGCCTCTGAGGAGATATCCATATCAGGCTCTTATCAGCATGCACTTCCTGTCTTCCACATCAGCATCTACCTTTGGTGATTGCACATGGGATAGATACTCAGGTGGGGTGGTCTTGAGACGGCCCCTCCTTCAGTTTCTGTCCCTCACTTTGTCTCCATATTTGCTCCCTTGAGTATTTTGTTGCTCCTTCTAAGAAGGACCGAATCACCCTCACTTGGTCTTCCTTCTTTATGGGCTTCATGTGGCCTGTGAGTTGCATCTTGGGCATTTCAAGGTTCTAGGCTAATATCCAATAATCAGTGAGTGAATACCATGTGTGTTCTTTTGTGATTGGCTTACCTCACTCAGGATGATAATTTCTAGTTCCATCCATTTACCTAGGAACCTCTCGAATTCATTGTTTTTAATAGCTGAGTAATACTCCATTGTGTAAATATACCACATTTTTTGAATCCATTCCTCAGTTGAAGGACATCTGGGTTCTTTCCAGCTCCTGGCTATTATAAATAAAGCTGCTATGAACATAGTTGAGCATATGTCCTTATTATATGTTCGAGCATCTTCTGGGTATATGCCTAGGAGTGGTATAGCTGGATCCTTGGGTAATGCTATGTCCAATTTTCTGAGGAACTGCCAGACTGATTTCCAAAGTGGTTGCACCATCTTGCAGTCCCACCAACAATGGAGGAGTGTTCCTCTTTCTCCACACCCTCGCCAGCATCTACTATCACCTGAGTTTTTAATCTTAGCCATTCTGACTGGTGTGAGATGGAATCTCAGGGTTGTTTTGATTTGCATTTCCCTGATGACTAAGGATGCTGAGCATTTCTTTAGGTGCTTCTCGGCCATTCGAGTTTCTTCCGTTGAAAATTCTTTGTTAAGCTCTATACCCCATTTTTTAATAGGGTAATTTGGTTGTCTGGAGTCTAATTTCTTGAGTTCTTTGTATATATTGGATATTAGCCCTCTATCAGATGAAGGATTGGTAAAGATCTTTTCCCAATTTGTTGGTTGTCGTTGTAGTGTTGTTTTTAATATAATGCCTTTGTCTGCTCTTGGTCTCAGGAGTAGTGCTGGCTCATGGTGTAAGTTGAAAAACAGTCTGTTTTCTTCAAGAGTTTATGTGCTACTTCTTCCTCAAATACTTAGTAAAAATTTCCAGTTGGAATTATCAGGGCTAGAATTCTCTCTGTGGGAAGATTTTGAGCCACAAGTTCAATTTCTTGAATTTTCGTATATATTCAGTTTAATTCTTTTTGAGTTACTTTTTAAGTTTGTGAATTCCAAGAATTGAATTCATTTGATCAGGTTTCCTTAATTAATTCACATGACATTGTCTGCCTTTGTATTCTCTTCTCCCCATCTTATTATTCATTCACGTCTCCTTTTGTCTTTTTCTAGCTGAAATTTGCTCTCCATCATTATTTTTGTTTCCTTCAATAGGACCTGGTCACTCTGTCTGCTTTTAGGATTGAGAAACTTGATTTATGCTCCCTCACAGTCACTGCCTTCTGTTGCCCTATGTACATTGTCTCCAGAACCGTTGTCTCATGAGCTATATAAAATATTTAAAACTTTGTCATTATATTTAACCATAACTTTAGTGTTTGAAGGAAATATCCCCTCTACTGTACTGTTAGTTTTGCCACCTCTGTAAACATTAAAATCATGTATGTTTATAATGAGAAATGTACCAGTTAAACACATAACTTTCCCCCTGTGGGACTGCGAAAGGATAGCTTGGTTCCTGGTCAAGCACAGGCCTTGAGCCCTGGACCCTAATGGGACGGTAGGTGTTCAGCCTTGCTCTCAGATTCCAGGCTCCCAGACATGCAGCCAAAGACCTCCATTGATCAGCACCCTTCAGTCACATAGGGCAACAGCCCTACCAACCCCTCCACAGGTAGAGGGTGTGACTACAGGCCTCAGGGCCTCAAGAGATTTCCATATTAACGAGATACCTAAAGGCCAGAGGACATAGCCAATTAAGTATTCCTTCCCAGACCCTTCTCCTTACAAACAGTATTTAACCAAAGGCCCGTCTGGGAGGTAGGGGGGTACAGCCAGATTCATCCACTTTCTGCCATGACAATAAACCTTTTAAACCCATGGACTTCCTCATGTCTTTGGGGCCCCGCTGCCCCCTTCCTGCTCCAGAGGCCGCCAATTCAATCAAGCTAGCGGAGCCAGCGACCCAGTCTCCAGTATTAAGAGTCTCTACCTGCGGGGCGGGGCGCTGCGGCTTCCCTCCCCCTCGTCTCTCTCTGCTGCAGGCTGCGTCTCTGTTCTTCCGTGGCTTCCATTGGCATCTGAGGGTCCAAAGATAGAGACCACTGGTCTCCTGGGTCAGCTGCATCGGCCCAGAGACCCCCACTCAAAAGCCCTGCCCCCACGGGACTTCAGACTGAGATCTCTTCACGAGTGGAGCCCTACATCGTCCACCCAGCACCACGTGGAGTGAACTCAGTCAAATTCCCTTGCTTCTGCCTCCCTGAGCCGTGGTTCCAGCCGACTGGGGTGGCAGACATGAGGGAACCACAACAGCCCAACAGGACCCATGCTCGTCCACTCTCTAGCTAACAGACCTGCATCCCCTTATTTGTTAAACTATCAGAAATAGTTTTATCCATTTTCTACTGTCCAAATAAGGGTAAGCATTTCTCATCTCTGGAGACCAAGATAGTCGCCGTTGGGTTGCTTGCCAAAGGTCTGTAGTCATCTTCTATCAACTGTCACTCCTTAAAGCTAAGACTGACAACTTCTGCAACATCAGGCGTTCATTTTTGTTTCAGGGAAAAAATCTGAAAAGCTCTGTTGAGATTTCTCTTATTCTGATCATATTTGTTTTAGAGCTTGACAGTGATATCTCCACATATATACATACATACACACACACACACACACACACACACACATATATATATATATATATATGTATATATATATATGTAGTAATCCCTTGTACCTTCTGTCTTAAAATATGTGATAATTGAAGGAAGTCACTATTATGCTGTTAAACAACTATCAGACCTACAGAACCTGTTGAGAGCAAGGCAATCAAGTGAAAATTAAGCACCGAGAACTCTCTTGTAAGAGAGAGTTCCCTAAGTCATTACTGGTGCCATACATTCCTCTCTGTGTGTAGATGTATCAGAGATACTGTACCCCAGAGTCACTTGCTGCTTACCCATCATTGGGGTTTGAGAGTCACTATTCATTTTAGGTTCTCCCAGAGACACTGTTGCATAGCCAGGCTTGGAGATTATATGCAGGGCATTGTTTTGACATTAATAGGAAGTCACTTTCACAGAAACAAAGCTTTTAAAGGAAGAATTCAAGTACCTTTAAGCACCATTAAAACAAAATTAATGAAGTTTGGAAGATAATTTTCTGACATACATCTTTGAAAGTGCGTGTTTCACAGAATTTCATGGCTGGTAATTAGAGACTACAGACCTCATTTTAATGACCACCAGTTACTGTATTGAGCAGTAATGCTTTCGGGGTTGTTAGTATGGGTAGCCCTATGCATTTAGCCACATGTGATGCTTTTTGAACTTGTACTTGTTCAGCTGGCTTTTCTGCCTTCCCTACATGTGTCAGTTTGTGTTTGCTGCTGAGCAGGTCCCTGTCCAGCCACTGTCACCCTTACCCATTTTCTTGCTGAGGACGGGGCCCACACCTTGCCTGTGCTGAGCATGTGATCTGCCCTAGGGCTGCACTTTCAGCTCCTTCCTTGTGTTGCTTAGATAATATTAATGGTGAGCGAACCAGAGGACCAAGATTGTCAGAACTGAGTCTGGAGTTAAGCCAGCTCTTCTATCCTGAACAGTGCCCTCAGAGATGGTATTCATAATGACTGCATAAGAGTATGGACTGCCTTGGCACTGATGGGGTTTCTGTTACCTCTAAAACAACGCATCACTTAGTGTCTAAAATTTCTAATTTAACATATGGGGTCACATCTGTTAAAGGATTATTACTCTAGAAGGGGAATGATGTATAATTTATTAAAATAACCCTATGGGGAGACAGCCAACTCCATTTAATGAACTGAAATGTTTGCCGCCTCCATGGACCGCTCCCAGCTGCATCTCACAGTATTTCCATCAAGGGGGCAGATGAAAACAATTGCCCTTTATAGAATGTTTACTGTGTTGGATTAGTTAGTGTCTCTTAGCTGAAGAAATATTTATGTTCCCTGTTCAGTGTAAGCTTTGAATATTGGACTCCTGCTGGTCTGTAGTTGATATTTAATTCCGAGGAGAACAAAGGTCCATTATTCCTCCACCGTAGGTGGCCAGGAAGGAGGTACTGTCCACCCTTCCCAGCACACTGCAGCTGAAGGCTGGCAGCTTAGATAGAGAATCTCCCCAAAGTGGTCCAAATCTACCCCTTCTCCCACTCCTTTTTATGAAGTGTGTAGCCTTAGAGAATGAAGCCTCACAAGGGGTTACTTTTGGATCAAGCACATTAATTTTCCTTTCTCACATAGCAATAACACAGAGAAAGGCTCCTGCCAGAAGCACTTCCATGAGTGTCTGCTGATTGGGTTTCTCAACAGCAGAGAAACTGCCTGTCTCTCAATTTACTAGCAAATGGATTGCAGAACCAGTGGGATGCTTAGCAGTAGGGAAGGCCTTGGCCAATTCCCACCTTTAAATGAAAGAGAAAATGGCTGTGGGCTCTGGCCCTCATTCCCTGCTGCTCTCCTAGGAACACTCCAGTGTAGATGCAAGATTGCTTGTCCTGTGCTCATCAGAGATTTCCAGCAGAAATCTGACCGTGGGACTCTGTAGAGGCTTACTCCATTGCTTACTGTTCCGTCTGACATGTCTTCATGCTTACCTTAAGTTAATTTATCAGTGATTTTGTTTTAAAAACATCAAATGTAACTTCTGGTTTTAAATCTCCTAGACTAATATGCGTATTAGGATTTGTCTTAATTGTTATTTAGCTTTCTCCCACATTTTAGGTGGAAAGCATATTTTTCTAGGGTACTATAATATAATCTCATTATTTCTTTCCCTTAAATTATTTTGCTTTTCAAATTAACTAATCTTGATGAATTCACATTGGGTTCTACCTTTGATAACTGCTGTAAATAAAACCCAGTCATTTTTATTTTCCATATTTCTGAGGAATACCTGTAGAAGTTGAGTATTCTTTACCTGAAATATTTGGAATTAGCAATGTTTTTGATTTCCAAAGTTTTGGAATATTTACATATGCATAGTGAGATGCTATGAGGATGAGATACAAGCCTTGTGATACAACTCAATTATATTCCGTATATACTTGATTCATATAGACTAAGATATTTTTTACATTCTGATGGTTAATCTCAGTTGTCAACACTATAAGATATAAAACCACCTGGCATATAACCCTCCTCAGGAACTCTATCTTGATTACTTTAATTGATATTGGAAGACTCACCCATGGGTAGCATCATTCCCTAAGCCAATTTCCTGGACTGTATAAAAATGGAAAAAGTGAGCTGAGCACAGCGATTCTTCACTCTTTGCTTCCTTGTGGTGGGCACAACTATATGCCTCAATCTCTTGACAACCTGACATGGTCCTTCCCTGCCATGATGAATCCTGGAATTGTGAATCAAAATAAACCTCTCCATCTTTGATTTTTTTTTTTTTGGTCAGTATATCTTGTCATACTAACAGGAAAAAGTAACTAAGACATACATATTTCACTTTTTTTTTTCTTGAAAGTATTGAAATATCAGATATGTAACAACATGTGTTATCAGAAAGTTTCAGACTTCTGGGCATGTTACTTCACTTGAGGGAGATGAAAACAACCAATACTCTTCTTGTAAGGTCCTAATACAAACCAAGTTGGGATTTCACTAGGGTTCACCTGTGGAAGCTAATGAAAACATTTAGGCTTACTTAGAGCAGTGGGTGGGGCATTGCATTCATTCAAGAGCATGGATGACCATAGAGAATCCACACTGGAAGGTATATACACAGCAGGAATGACGGCTGCCTGTGCCTATGTACATGGAATTCCCTCCCCTCATCTCTGTCCTAGTTTGGGTTTTACTGCTCTGAACAGACACCATGACCAAAGCAGCTCTTATAAGGACACCACTTAATTGGGGCTGGCCTACAGGTTCAGAGGTTTAGTCCATTAT
Organism: Grammomys surdaster; assembly: GCF_004785775.1. Taxonomy (NCBI): domain Eukaryota; kingdom Metazoa; phylum Chordata; class Mammalia; order Rodentia; family Muridae; genus Grammomys; species Grammomys surdaster. The sequence goes on from NW_021604566.1 coordinate 2,317,461, forward strand.
CATCAGGTGGAAGCATGGCAGAGTCCAGGCAGATATGGTGCTGAAGAAACTAAGATATCTACTCCTCTGAAGGAGACCAGGTGCAAAATGGCTCCCACGTAGCTACCAGGAGGGTCTCAAAGCCCACCCCCAAAATGACACAATTTCTCCAACAAGGCCACACTTCCTAATAGTGTCACTCCCTGGCCCAAGCATATTCAAATCACCACATTTTCCCACCTATATCCTCTTGTTCCTCCCAGAGATTCTATGGCCACATACAATGAATGTGGAATTGCAAACAATTTGTTGTGTTGGTGAGGGGGTAGCTGGATGCTCAAGTGAGGATTCCATGACCCAACCTGCCTTATCCCTTCCTTCCAAGAGGAAAAGTCAGCAAACACAGCTGTGATGATCTTTGTTGAGCAAGCCTACCTGGATTGTAGAAAATTGCAGCAGTTTGGCTAGAAGGATAGGCCTGTACAACAGAGCGTTTCATACTTGTGTTTTGTTGCCTGCCTTCCTTCCTCCCTCCCTCCCTCCCTCCCTCCCTCCCTCCCTCCCTCCCTCTCTCTCTCTCTTTCTTTCTTTCTCTTTCTTTCTTTTTTCCTTCCTTCCTTCCTTCCTTCCTTCCTGCCTGCCTTCCTTCCTTCCTGTCTTTCTTTCTTTCTTTCTTTCTTTCTTTCTTTCTTTCTTTCTTTCTTTCTTTCTCTTTTCCTTCCTTCCTTCCTTCCTTCCTTCCTTCCTTCCTTCCTTCCTTCCTTCCTTCCTTCCTTTCCTTTTTTTAAATTAGGGGAAGGTGTCATGCCACACCACATATAGAGAAGACAGTTTGCAGGAACCATTTCTCTTCTTCCATCATGTGAATTCTATGCCTCAAACTCAGATCATCAGTCCAAGTAGCAAGTGCCCTCACTCAATGGGCCATCTCATTTGCCCAGACCAGGATTTTGGATTAGAAATTCTCAAAGTGTAATAGCGTTTGGGGAGCAAGGGAAGTGCAGTGTGGCTTCATAGGTGTAGTGTGGGTCCAAAGAGTCACTTATTCCTCTACCGAAGAAGTGTTTGACCATAGAGCAAATGTGAAAATTAAAAAAGAAGAAAGTCTACACATTTACTAATAAGATAGCTAATACAGATTTTCCATTGAATTAAAAAAACAGAATCTTAAAGCACATTAAGAAGCCATATGTAAGAACTGTAACTAATGTGGTGCTTGATGCCCATGACTATCCTTCATGGCACACAGGCGGAGTCAGTTACCTTCATTGCACTTATGGTAACATCAGCTTAGGCAGATATTTCAAACCATCTACAAGAGGCAGCTCTGAGACTCACACCTTCATCTTTCTACTAAACTAGGGTGTGCTTGTGTAATGTAACTGAGTGCTTAAGACACAAAATAAAGGAAAATTACTATGGTTTTCTAAAACTACCTTTATCTTTAGAGACAGTAATATAAAGTTGGTAGTTCCTTTGTACAATGTACTACTTACACTAATACTTAATTCCACTCTGCCATCATTATCAAAGCTATGAACAACCCACTTTCTCAATGTCTGGGCCACATGCCAGAGATAAGAAGCAGTTGTAAAGACTGTTGGCACTGCAGTCTGCTGGGGACAACCTGAGACCTAGTCTTGGCTCCTGCTGTTTACAGAATATCTGTCCTTGGTAAGGGACACATGTTTAACTTTTTAAGTGCTCAATAAATGACAACTATATATCAACAATGAACTAATTTCCCTGGTAGTAACCTGTACCCATAAACCCAGGAACTTAGGATACTGAGATAGGTAGATTATCTGAGACAGCAGGTTCAAGGCCAGTCTAAGAGACACAGTGAGACCTTTGTTTCATAAACAAAACAAAAAGAATTTTGAGAGGCCCAGAATATAGCTCAGTTGGTAGAGTACTTGCCTAGCATTCACAAAGCCCTGAGTTCAGTCTTGACTTCTGCACTTCTTAAAACCTGGCATGGTGACTCGTGTCTATAATCATGCCTGTCATGGAGGAAGGAGGATCAGGTGTGGAGGATCAGGTGTTTAAGGTCATTTTCAGATGTGTGGTGAAGTCAAGTCCATCCTGACTACATGACTGGTTAGCTGTGCCAAAATCCTGTCATATCTATACAGGTCTCCTAAGTTCACTAAAAACTTAGAATAAGACACATGAAGTACATACCAGTGCTCTCCATGGGGTGTTCTATGGAAAGTCACTTGAGTCTAACTTGCTTCTTTTTCTTGTCTTCCTCTTCTGTCCTTTCCATTATGATTGATGGGACATTTTGGGTTAAATGCATACATGGGCCATGCCAAAAGCGTGAAGCCAGATGAATGGCAGAATCCACTGGAGTGATGTGGGAAGTGTTGGGCTCTCAGGGAATTCTATGTGCCTGAGTATTCCAGGGGTACTGGCGAGTGTGCACCAGCAAGCCTGCCCTTACACTTGCAGGGTGTGATACCTTTAGGGGAAGGACTTTGGTTTACACAGCACCCGAAGCCACTAACTAAATAAATGATAAAGCTCAGCTTTAGCTTAAGACATAATGAGTCTATGATTTGGGCTTAGTAAGTACAAGGATGAGTATGATACTAGAAGTCATATGGGGAGAGACCATCAAAGAGACATGCATGGTGGAGAAGAGGGGGCAGGGAAGAAGACAGAAGCCTCAGGAAGAAGGAAGAGATGCGGAGAGAGCTAGCAGACTGAGCAGTAGGGGCACTTTCTCAGTCATGTGGCTTTGAATGAAAGCATAGCAGTACTTTTAGCTGAGAAACATAAGAAAAAACATTTTATGTAGAAATTGGCATAAGAAATAGTGCTAAGAATAAGAAGAATGGAGCCTACAGTATTCTCATTTAGCAGAAGCATAGACCTGTGGGGTACTTGTGACTTCCTGTGACAGGCTTTTCTGTCAAGTGTGGATATGGCTCGTGGCATCCCAAGTCAATGGCGAAATAAGGATGAAGATTGCTGTCTACAAATCACCAGAATGGGTCTAACAACATTAAGATTTTAATTAGCCAGTGAGTACACAGAAAGGTTCACCCACTGAGTTCTTCAAAATGTTGTCCACATTCCATTTGTACAAAGGGAATTTCTGTGCCTTGTAGTATAGGATAGCCCACAGGATGGCAGCATTTTCCTAGATGTTACCAGCTCTGTGTTCATTGGTTGAAAGTGAACTGGATATGTTTGCTCCCTTACTTACATGCTGGATAGCAAAGTAACTGCATTGGCAAAAATCAAATTAAATAGCAATCCTCTCTCTCTCTCTCTCTCTCTCTCTCTCTCTCTCTCTCTCTCTCTCTCTCTCTCTTCTTTCAGTTAAGAAGAAGAAGCCTAAACTTCTGAACAAATTTGATAAGACAATTAAGGCTGAACTGGACGCTGCAGAAAAGCTCCGGAAAAGGGTAGGTTGCTATTTTGGTTTTGCACAAAAGTGTACAGTGGTTTCATTGTTACAAACCTGGGAATTGCAGGACTGTGTAATGTATAATAATGATGGCAAAAACAGTAACAATAGTAACTGTAAAAGAAATCATCCATGGCTTTCCTGGCACCTCCACACAGTTCTGTGTGAACCGGCCATGTGGGACAGAACTGCACTCAAGGGCCACAGAGGAAGAGAGTGATCCACAGGACCTGGTGTCAGCCCACTTCCATGGAGTTCGAATTACATGGATTCTGTAACTTAGCCACTGTAGGTTTCCTTGTTTATAGAAATGAAACAGGTGCAAACAGTCCTAAATCTCTCTTGCTTTAAAGCTCAGATTAGAAGAAAACATCACTGCCATGTTCTCGCTGTGTTTCTACCATCAGCTAATTCCGTAACATGACCATGAAATGTCACAGACTTAGAACTCTCCTCACTTAGGTAAATGAAGCTCATGACAACTCTGCTCTGTCGTCAAGTAATTGTAATGTTCTGGTTTCTCACCAGATGATCCAGCCTTTGAAAACAATGAATCGACATTATATTGAAGTTTATATCTTCCTTAGCCTGATCATAGTCATGTAATATAATAATAATATAATCCACAATATATTTATTAGACTGTGGTTAAGATCTTTAATTATCTGCTTGCTTTTCTTAGAAATTTCCTTTGATTGTATTTAAGTTTAGAATCTGTACTGGTCATTAGTTTTTCTTACCTGTGCATTTCTACTGAGCAGCCATTAGCTACAAAAAGGTGGACAAAAAGCACACAAGCCAGGAGACAGCAGTAAGAAGAATATGTAAGTTAGGGACTGAAGTGGGATAAGTTTGCACTTTGTTTACTGGAAGTAGCGGAAGCAAAAGGCCAGCGTTGGACAGAACTTCACAGATGAGCTTTGAGTAGCCCAGGTCATCCGCACATAGAAACACTGACTCCAGAGGATGCTGCTGACAGTGACGATTCACTGCACCTAGATTTTTGTCAATAGAATGATTTCTTTGACATGGTTTCTTAGAGTGTTTACTTTGTTTCACTTCATAAAGCAAAGCCATATATGGCTTTTGTTATTGTTTGTGTGTGTGTGTGTGTGTGTGTGTGTGTGTGTGTGTTTGATGGTGGTGGCAGGGAGATTTGTGTTTCTTAATCCAAATGAATCAGTGGCGTCTCCCCTCATCTCAGTGCGTTTCCTTCACCTTCTCTGCTCCGGATAGATCACGTATGCAAACATGCAGGAGGCTGGTGGTACAGGTGTCTTTGGGGCTTAAGCATCAACAAAGGACTTTAAAGAAGGACTTTTCTGGGCTTATAATGAGTGAAAAATATGGGCTGAGTTACTGAGGCGCTCATGAGTCAGCAGGATCTAAAGTGCTGGCCCTGTCCACAGGGTGCTCTCCAGTCTTGCTCATCTGGAGCAGTGATGGTGTTTTCCTGTAGGAGCACTGTGAGCCTCTAATAGGACACATTAAAGAGACAGGAACAGCAGACACATGTGACCTTTTCTCCAGACATGTTGTGACAAAACCGTCTACATAATTAAATCTTGTTTACACTTGTTTTTATAGCTAGGTTTTCAAAGGATACAATTCAGTTTTCAAAAATCCTTGAGGGCTGAGCTAAGGCACCCCAGACAGCTAAGTACAGCCTCGTTTATATCACACATCCAAACTCCTCACATTTGAATAATCAAATTTAAAGCTTTAAAGGTTTAATTATTCATTGATTGTGTACATATGCATTTGTGTGTGTGTACATGGGTCTATCTTGAAGGCACAAACTATGAATATCTAAAGACAACTTGCTCGCATTAAATTTGGATTGTCAGGCCTGGTGGCATGTGCCTTAGCTTACTGAATCACCTTGTTGTCCCTCGTTGAATTCATGTGTTATTTAAGACTTTCCTTTCTCCCCATCACCAACACACACAGGAGTTGATATAACCTAATGAAATACAATCATTTATTTTTTTAGAATTATTTTCGATAATGGTATTATATTATAATGAAATTATTATTATAATGGTAATATAAATGAGATTTTTTAAGGGAAGAGGAAGGCTATTTACTCTTCTTGCTTGTTGTTGTCAGTGGTGGTAGATTGTTTGTTTTATAGGAGATAGGGATGGTAAGAAAATATAACAAAACCATACTAAAATGAAAACAGGAAAGGTCACACATAACATAGGCTTTGAATCATGCTACAGACAAAGACACTTCCACTTCCTTACAGGCAGAAGGAGAGAAACAGAAGCGACTAGAATATGTGTTCAGTGTAATGGCCATCTGCACCAAACCCATAATGCAATGCTCTGCTGTACCTGTGGATGGGTAGTGAAGAGTCTTGATCCCACACTTCCCACATCACTCCAGTGGATTCTGCCGTTCATCTGGCTTCACACAAAAACAGCATGGCCCATGTATACATATCTCCAGTGAACTGTCCATATATAAGTAAACCACAGTGCAGGATAGATCATTTTTAGGCAATTCATTTTAAATACTGTATGTTTTTAAATCAGAATATGTATAGAGTAGCAGTGTTAGTAGCTAGGGAAGATCTTGAAGGAAAGAAGCTGACTAAACACAGACACATTAACATTACAGTCAGCTGTAATGACTGTAATGTCCTGTGTGAGCAGCTGTGGTGATTCTCAATGTTAATCACCTAGCCTGTGGCTTGAGGTGATCCAAAGGATGCCTAGTAGAGCCAAAATGGGTTGCTACTTTGCCAAAGAGGAACAATACGCTGTAAAATCTGTTATGAATCTGGTACTCCTGCTTTTGGGTCTGTTAGTCGTACAATGGACACAAAAGTGGCTTGGGTAACTAATGTTGGATATGAAATAAGCTGAGGAGGGTCCACCAAAAGATAACAAACTGGAATCCCTGGGCTCTGTGTAGGTTTCATTACTCAAAGAAAAGTTCCTTCAGATGTGATTGCCTTATCGATCTAGAGGTCAAGATCATACTGGAGTCTCCATTTAGTCCCTAAGTGTGGTCATGTTTGCTTAAGAGAGGAAAACTTGATACAGAACGAGCCACGCAGAGAGAATCTGATGGCAGTCGGAGTGCCACAAAGTCAAAGAACATCAGCAAGAAGAAAGGAGAGGACTTCCCCTGGGGCCTCTAGAGAAAAGTATGGTCTTAGCGCTATTTTTATTTTAGCCCAGAAAAAGTGATTTTTCACATTTACTTGCCTAGAAATGTGAGCAAGCAAATTTCTCTTGTTTTAAGGCACCAGAATTATGCAGGTATGGCCCTGCACCCATAGGAAACTAAGCCCACACTGGTAGACTCAAAAATGATCTCCTCAAAAGATAATCCTGTTTGCCTGGTATCTATAAATGTTGCCTTGGAAACATCTTAAAAATGGGTCTTTCTAGGTATGATTTTCATGGAAAAAGTCTGGAAAGGGCCCTAATGTGTTGTTTCCAGAAAGGCAAACAAAGATTTAGTCTAGACAGAACAGACAGTCAGATACAAAGAAAGACCATGCGGAGACAGAAGACGAGATTAGAGCAATGCAGCCATGTACCAAGGAATGCTGACAGCTTTGGGAGCTAGTTGGCATGAGCAGAGACTCCCCTGGAGCCTTTCTTTCTGACACCTTGATTCCAACATCACAAACCTAGTTTCATCTTTCATTTCTCCAGCCAGGAAATTTGCAGTAATTTGTTACACTCCCCCATAGGAAATCGATGGTATTTTTAAAGGACCATAGAGAAGGCACTTAGGAGCTCATGCATGCCACAGAGGCAGTCATGTGTTCCACTCAGTCAGACAAGCCAAATCAACCCTGACTTCGGCCTGAGCGCATGGCCAAGTGGCCCTCACACACTCCTTGTTTATTCTTCCCGTTTGCCAGACACTTCAAAGCTAAGGTGACGCCTTGTTGCCTCTGACAGGCCCAAGGCAATCTGCTGCTAGTAGTGTTTGCCCCCACATATAACATAAACATCCTCATTAAGAAAACAAGTGGGGACACTGTAGATTGAGAAAAATGTGGTTATCTTCAACAAAGTTCATTTTTCATCATTATCAGCACACATCATTTTAAAAATTAAGGTTATAATACTCATTACAGTTTTATGTTGGTTACTTAACATAGCTTGGGTTTTTGTTTGTTTGTTTGTTTGTATTTTAAGTGGGCTATTCTGTTTAGCACGCAGAAAGAATTCTAAACAAGTCTTCGGCGACTTATTAAATATCAAATCTAAATATCATTATTCAGTGGCATCGTATTTATGCAGTTGTGCCTTTCTAATAGGGTAAAATCGAGGAAGCAGTGAATGCATTTGAAGAATTGGTTCGAAAGTACCCTCAGAGCCCACGAGCAAGATACGGCAAAGCACAGGTACCCTGGGCCTGTCTCATTGGAATACTATTCTGGCATTCACATGTTCTGTGCAATCAGATTTTTCACTCGTTTGTGTTTGCTTTTTTTTTTCATCTGCTCTTTTTATAATTTCTACATAGTCAGTCTCTCAAGTATATAATACACCCCCAGTGTTGGGGGGAATGCCATTTTAATTAGGACTGTTTCAATACTTCGTGCTGAGTCCTGTAACATCCAGATGACTTATCTTGCCATTGGTCCTGTATCGATGTATTCCTTTCTATTTGAATTTCCTCATGGTTTTGATTTCAGCCTCTTTGGAACTTTTAGATTCTATTGTGGGACTCAAGAATATAAATCTGCCTTGGGGAGACCTTTTGAAATGTAACATGGACAGCACTTTGTTTCTGACAGTTTCTTTGATGTGACTCATGTCTTACCAGCCACCTCCCTCTTCCTTTCTTTCCCAGTCACCTCCTATTCTCTGTTTTGTCATCTTTTAACCCCTGTCACAAGGCTTGCCACACTCATCTGCAACTTCATGAACCCACCTGTGCTGGCAATGTGTGGTTTGCCTTTGTTTGATTGTTAGATACGGACACAAAAGAGGGTACAGAAATGGTTCAACATAAAATGGTTTATTCTCTTCCTGACCTAAACATAGGAAGCAGGTTCCCTGGACACTGCCTTGGGAAATATGGCAGGAATAGAAGGCAGACCCAGAAGGAAGGTTTAATATGATCCTTTGGGGCTTTCCATGAGAAAAGTAAGGGGAGGTAGTGTCCAGCCCAGGATTGCCTGGCTTGAACAATACTGGCAAGCCTGGGCCACAGGAATGACTTCTAATTACTGAGCATCTGACTCTGGCATGATGAAGGCAAAGGATGTGGCTTCCTATGCTGTGGGGCCAGAGAAAGGAGGCCAAGCTCTGAGATGCATGGATTGCATGTAAAGGCTTGTTTGCTGCTGTGCGCTCTCTCAGACAGCAAACCCTAGTAATTTCCTGAGGTGCTAGCATAAAGCACAGTCAATTTTAAAATGTTTCCAATGTAACACGAGGAACACCTGAGGGCTACTTACTCTAAGGAAATGTAGTGAGAGCCCACTGCGTGTCAGGCTCTACTGGGTATTGGAGATATGTTCGTCCCAAAAATGTTCTCACAAAGCTCCATTGTGAAGGAAAGAGGTTGGATAAGGCAAGGAAATACCATGCATAGACTTGCAAGTGGTGACTGTTAGGAAAAGGACAGGAAATGGGAAACATCTCTGGATATGTAAGGCGGTTACCATGACGAGAAATGGTCACCAGGAAGGTAATATTTGAGTAAGCCCTTGGAAGTTTTTATAAATGAATATACTGTGGAATCTTACAAAGTATTAAAAATGAATAAATATATTAGATCATATTACCTAACAATGCATGCTGTAGGCAAAGGAGGAAGGCAGTGGTGTTCTAAGAGCACACTTATTAAGAGCTTTGGTTGCAGGTGATATGAGTGACTGTGACAGGAGATAGTAGCTGAGATGTGTCAGAGTTGTGGAAGGAGCTGTCTGGGTAGAGGGAGCAGGTAGACAAAGGCCATCACTCAGGGCAACTATCTTGACATCAGAAAGCTGAACAGAAAGAGAGGCGTGCTGAGAGCATGGGGCAGACAGGGACACTAGTGACACCTCAGGGCTCTTATTCTCCGTGCCTGAGGAAGCCTTTGCAGACTGTTACATGTGCAGGTGACCTTTGTAAAGATTGCTTTGATTGCCAGTTGGAAATGGGCTATGAGAGCAGAATCAGATGCATAGAAAGTAGGAGGCAGTCAAAATGTGCTGTGCGTGAGACCTGGTAGAAGGTGTGGACTGTGGGCTGGCCATGGAGGAGGACAAGGACAGAGATAGATTAGAAAGGACTCTAGATGGAAAGGTCATGGGAAAATAATTGACCAGTGACTCCTGGTTTGTTGGGAACAGCTGAGGAGAAGATAATGCCAACTAACTGACCAAGTGGAACAACGGGTTTGAAGAGAGGTTGAAATCGGCAGTTTGCTTTTGAACTGAAGTTTGCAGTTGCAATAATTTTTAGATATCCATGTGGCTGCATCAAGGAGACTGTGGGTTTTGTGGAATTGGAACTCAAGAGTAAAGCCAGAGCTGGTGAATAAATCTGTCAACGTGTAAAGTTCCAACAGGCCTCCTTGGGGAAGAAGGAGAAGACCAGTCACAGGGAAGCAACGGGAGAAAGCTATAGACGTTAGTGGAGCAAGGAGAAGCAGATGGCGTTCCCTTGTGTGTGACCCTCACAGGTAGTAAAACATCTGCAGGGAGACAGTGGGCCTTGCTCTGAACTGAAGGGCACTCAGATTCTTTTTATCCCATTGAAGATTAATTCATTAAATTTTCATTAATTAAATTTACATAAATTAAATATGTAAGACAATTGATACAAATAAATTTTTCTTGTCCTTGGTACCTACTGGCATTATTGCTTAGCAACTGCGTGGTTTTGGTAAACTAATTGGGCCATATTCCTCTAACCACTAAAAACTACATAGCTAAGATCCCGAGTGTCCAAACAAGTGATGTGCTTTGTCACTAATATTAAGTCCTTCGATTATGGAAAGCCCACTAACAGTAGAGCAAAGGGTTGTGCAAGTGTTAATTATGGCAAAAATGTTTTGTACTTTCCAAGTTTTCTCTGTATGTGATTTTATTCACGGTTCCAGGAGCCTCTGGAATGTGGTGATCTACGTATGCGCAGCCTTCTTTCACAGGAGGAATCTGCGATGTGGGCCTCAGGCAGTATTTTTTTTTAATCTCTAAACTATTATGCTACAGATGTTATTGGTATTAACACTAATGTGGCATAAAACAAAAGTTAAACATGATAAATTAAATTTTAATCGAGTAATTTAAAGGAAATTGAATTTATCAGAGTTTTAAAAGATAAAAATAGGCAGATTTTCTTAAGGAAGACTAAATGGTGATTTTTCCCATTCTCAGTTAGCAAATTAAGTAACTTCTTTGCAGTTTCTCAACAGATACTAAATAGTCAGCATTAAGTCAAGTAAATCTGTAATGTCTATGCTTTTCAAGTATCATTGATTACATCATTATTAATGCATCTTTCTGAAAATCAATTTTGCTCAAGTTCCCTAAACAGTGAACAACACAAATTTCTTAAATTATGAACTGAATTCACTTCATTATCTTTCACAAGCCATCCAAGGCTTTGAGGTCCAAAGTGACATGCCCCTTAGGAAGTTTGAGTGAATTAGTCCATCATCAAAAGATTGTGTGAAGGAGATGTCCTGGGCACATGGATTGGATGTCTTTCTCTCTTTCCAGTCTGACATTAAGAGATTGATGCCTGTCTCTAAAGATTATTGAGGGCAACACTGTCCTTCCACTAATCTTGCAGAGTCTTCAGATCTGTTGGGTAGCTCTGCAGACTCCAAGCATCAAGGGTTCACTTGGTGGTGTCCAGAGACCTCACTCAGCTCAGGGGCACTGTTTCTGTTTAATCATCTATCAATATTCATATAATTCATTATAGCCAAGAAGCTGATAGTTAAGCAGGCAAGCTAGTATGAATAGCTGTTGGATGGCTGTGTGGCCAGGATTGATTATAGACATGGCACTTCCTGCCCTGGGAGCTGAATCAGCTTGGTGAGCCTACTGTGGATTCAGAATGCTAGCTAAATGGTCTGGTGTGTACTTCCATCAAGCAAAGATGATTTGTGCCATTAATTTTTCTCACTTATGAGCCTACGTCTATTCACTGGTTCCACTGAGCCCTTGTCATCCTGGGAACCTTATCCTAATGAATGCATGTTATCACAGTACTTTATAGATGTGCTGTTTTCTGAGGAGAACATTCTCACAAATGTCTTTATCAACTGGTGTTGGCTTTTACAAATTATTTGTCACCTGAGGGCTGAGATATGAGGACTTTTCTCACCAAAATCCTCAGACTTTATATATTAACCCAGCACACAGTTTATGTTAAATCATGATTATGTTTATGTATCCTGAATAAAAATTTCATAGAGTGCTTTCAGCATGGGCTTGCTATTATTTTTCTTTAAATGAAAGTCTGTAAAATCTGATGGGCTACCAAGGACCATCTTGTACATTCCCCCTATTTTTATGTCCCTGGTGTTTCATTCCCAATTCTCAGTTTCAAGTTATCAATCTGGGGGTATTTTGGTAGGAAAATAAAAGCATCCAGAGACTCTACTCTGTCACACAGTTGTCCTGATATCTTGCAATTGTCCATTGGCAAGTCTGAACTGTCCTGTCCCCCTCCTTTCTCACCTGTTGGACCACTTCTTATGTTTGTATGCTCTCTTTTGTCTTAAGATAGTCCCTTTCTGCTGGGTATTTTGTATCCACTGACAAATCTGATGTACTGTCTCATCCTTACGACTTCTCGCTGGGTTCCCATCACCATCTATCTGCACACATATGTTCTGGCTCCTATTAAAGCTTACCCTTCCACATCCATCCCATGGTCTCTTGATGCTGCTCCAGCTTGGTGTATGTGTTCAACAATCCCATGGAAACAGTGATGGCAGGGCTATCATCGAGGCTCTACAAGGCCATTACATTCTCTTCTTAATCCTCCTCTTGTCCAACTCGGTGGCCACTCAGAGCATACTTCTCTTCCTCTTACAACCTTTGTGTCCCCACTTGCCTCTGGGACATTGCTTTGTTGTTGTTTTCTTTCTATGTAACTCATTCTGTATTCCATTTTCCTGTGGGAGAAAATAAGTCTTTCTAAACTCTAATGAGCTTGAAACATTGGATAATTTTAGGATTTAGTCCTTGGAACTCTCCTGAATCTACACTCATGACTCTTCTAGCTTGTCAACTTTAAATACCACTTCCATCCCTGACTGCTCCCATGTGTGTATCCTTAACATCAACTTTTCCCCAACTCCACACCCAGAAATTCACCTTCTGAACGTTCATCTCCACTTGGCATTTGGTTGAGTGTACCAAAGACTGAACTCCTGACTCCATGCTTCCCCAAGACCTGTCTCCGTCCTATCTTCTCATTCTCAGGGGATGACAGCTCAGTCACATAGGCACTCATACCACACCCTGAAGCCATACTCTCTCTTTCTGTCTCTTATACTAAACTCACAGCATCTGTAGATCTCTTGGCCCTGACCTTCAAGATGAATCTATAATCTCATCTCTTCTTACCACTCATTACAGCTGCATTAGCACAAACAGCTGCTGTCCATGCCTGGCTTCTTGCCTGGCTTCCCCACTTCTGCCCATCTTTCAGTCTGTTCTCAGGACTGTGGCTAGCACAAGCCCTTGGCTCCCTTTAAGATACTAGAAGTGTGAAAAACCCTCATCTTTCTCATCATAGAATAGTTCAGAATCCTCAATAGTTTACCAGACCTGAATTGCCTGATGGCACCTCTTTCCTCTCCTCTCTTCTCCCCTCCCTCCTCCCCTCCCTCCTCCTCTCCACTCTTGCAGCCTTTCATCTGTTCCTTGCTGTACTAGAAAGCCACAGCCCATCCTCCCCTCTCTGCCTTCAGAGATCTTTCCCCATAGCCTCACACTCTGTCTCCTCTTCTACACTCCCCCAGTTGTCTTGATTAGACCAGTAATTTCCCCATTCTGCATTCGACGTGCATCAATCTGCTGTTTCTATGCACAGTACCTTTGTATTTGTCATTTTGTACCTTCCTAAATCAAAGCACAATGAGAAAAGATCTCACCCTGATCTGTCGAATTAGGGTGACACATAGGTAGAATGGTCTGACCCCTAAAAAAGAGCTGTTAAATGAATTAATTAATGGGTGAAATGAATGAGTTACTGGACACACAAATTGAAGAAGAGACCATGATTAGAGTCCTGTATGTCTCATGTTCTCAAATGTAATTATGCTCATCTCCATCAGCCCTACAGAGTATTGTTTTGATTGTATAGTCTTCTTTCTCATCTGTAACTCAGCAGCAGACTTTTCTTCCTGTTATTGAAATAACAGTTGTCCTGCTTTCTTTTGTTTGTATCATTCCACAAAGAAAAGGTCAATGGTCTTTTTAAAAAACATGTCTAAAAGTTCACTGTCATTGGCTCTCTGGGGGAAATGACAAGCATTGAGGTAATGGAACATTGATCTGTCTGGGGGCTGCCTCTAGTGTGAAGATGACTTGGCAGAGAAGAGGAGAAGCAACGAAGTTTTGCGCAGGGCCATCGAGACCTACCAGGAGGCAGCCAACCTGCCTGATGCCCCTACTGACCTGGTGAAGTTGAGCTTGAAGCGACGGTCAGAAAGACAGCAGTTTCTAGGTGAGAAGCAGAAGCAGCGCTAACTTAGTGAGAGGTGGAACATGACCCCCTTCAGTGGCAGCCACATGATGCCTTCTCAAAGTCAAGGTGCCTTGGAAGAAGCCTGCCTTTTGGCTTCTGGTAACTTGTCTGTCTTCTCTACCTTCGACCAATCCTAGCCTCAGTAATTGTGTGCATCCACATGTGTGTGTATGTGGGGTGGTTATGTATGGGTATATCTGTCTGTGTACAAACAAGTGCATGTATACATGTACGGAAGCAAATATCTATGAATATCTAGGCCAGAGGACAACCTAGATGTCATTCCTCCTTAATTTTTAAAGAAAGGATCTTCACTGGCCTGGAGCTTTTTACATAGCCTAGACTGGCTGGCTTGTTAGTCCTGGAGATTTGTCTGTCTCTGCCTTGCAAGCACTGGGATTACACACTTGCACCAGCATGAGTGGCCTTTTGCTTAGATTCTTGGTATCACATGTCTTCTTCATGCTTGAAAGTCCGGCTTGCCTTCCAGTCATTGAGCTTTTCTCAGACAAGCATACAAGGTTCACGGCTTCTGAGTAAGAACCCTCAAGGTTGTCCTCCAGCCTCTATACACACACTCACATATGCATATAAACGTATACAAAATCATTGTGGATTTCTACATTAATTTGGGAGGTTTTTTGAAAATTTGTTAAAGTAATTATTCAACCTTGAGTTATGGATTGTCTTTGGTTAATTTTTATACCAAGACATTATTTTGCCTCCCAGCCGGAGATCAAGGTCTCTTGGTCTTGTGAAGATGTCTCACCTTCCACAGAAATCCCTCAGTTCTTAGTATAGTCTCTTCTGCTGAGGGGAGAATGAGGCAAGGTTACCTGAGAAGGATCTGAGGCTACTGGACAGAGATCCTGAGATTGCAGGGATATACAGTTGCCTCACAGGAGAACGGGATCTGGACAAGGTATGAGAGGAAGAGCAGCAGGTGTCTGCAGGAGGTACCCGCACGATTGGCACCATTGCTGTCTGCACTACAGAGGGAAGGACTGCCTGGGCAAACCACCGTGCGTCCTGATTGGAATAGTGTTCCCCAGCAATGGGGCACAGACCATGGAGTGAACGGGCCAGATTTCCTTCTGTTAGCTAAGCAGCAGCTGCGTTTGCTGACTGCTGCCTCCTCATATTCCCCTTTGCAGGCATTAATCCCTACAAGGTAGGCTTTTTACAAATGCCAGTCTTCCTTAGTACACCCACTCTGCCCCCATTTGCAGTTTGTTTTTCCAATTTGTAATTGTGACCAAGAGCAATGACAGTGGACCCAGAGTGTTTCTGTCTAAGCCTCTAAGTGAACAGCAGCTCGGGTTTCCTGAGCCATGTAGTGCACCATAGCCTGTTGTCCACCAGAGGCTCCCATAGTACTAGAAAATGTCTCTTCTGTGCGATCAGTACCTAGAGACAAGTTATTGCTGTTAAGAGAAGGCATCCACAGTGAAGCCTATGCCATGTCCCTTGGTGCCCATTTAAGTTTTATACTGACCACTCAACCCAAACTCAGGCTTTCCGTTATCTACACACCATCTAAAATTTTAAAGCTAGTAAACCAAAATTGTCTCAGCAGAATTGGTAACTGACATTTAAGATAAAAAATGTAAATGTGAATTGACTCAGAAAATAAGTATGACTTTACAATTTATGATTGATCTCGTGTTTAGCATCTACATAGGACAATTACAGATAGCATTAGAACTGTGCTCAGGACTTAGTAATCCATTCATAGAGGAAGTCAGATGTAAAGAGTTCTTCAGACTCTGCTAAATCCTCTCTCATGGTCTGTATTCATAATATTTTTAATCCTATTCATCATTTTCCAACACTAGGTCACATGAGAGGTTCTCTACTTACCCTCCAGAGACTAGTTCAGCTGTTCCCTAGTGATACTACCTTAAAAAACGACCTCGGCGTAGGATACCTCTTGATGGGAGACAATGACAGTGCCAAGAAGGTATATGAAGAGGTAAGCACTGGTGCTTTATGAGCTGCACTGAGTTATCTGTAGACAAGTCCACTGATTGAAAATGACATGTGATATGCACTGTGTTTTGTCCTTTTTCTCTTGAATGAAACAGCATGTGAGTTATTATGGCTAACCTTCTGTACTTGGCTTTCCCATTGCTTTTTCTTTCCTTCACTTCCTGTTGGAGCCAGAAAGTCACATCTAGCACAGACTTGCCTCAAACTCATGTAATCTTCCAGCTTCAACCTTTCAACTGCTACCATAACCATTTTTTTTCTTGTTTTATTTTTCTTTATTGGTATGCCTCCATTGTATAGAGTGATGGGTCCCATAAAGACTGTGTGTGTGTCTGTGTGTGTGTGTGTGTGTGTGTGTGTGTGTGTGTATACATACACCATATCCACTCCTGTATCTTGATTGTAATGATTTAAATTTTAGTTAATTTTTATTTAAGTTTCATTTTTATCAGTCTGTATAGTCAATTTTCTAAGGGTTTTTGTTGTGAGAGTAAAAAGGATGAGGTTAATAAATGTAAATAATATACAGTTTCCAAGTTTTGCAGTGTGAGGCTCTCAGGCAAAAGTCAGAGATGATACCATTGATGTTCCCATCCTCTGGCCGAGATGGCTTTCAAAGGATTTCTACATTATAGTGGACCTTTTAATAGATAAGCTCTAAGTCACAAGTAACTATAAAATCTAGAAAACTGGTTCCTTTAGGCAACAAGTGAATTTATTTGGTGTAAAGCAAACAGTCTGTCGATTTCACTTTGAAGCAGGAGAAAGCTAACAGCTCTGTAAAACAAAGACAGACGAGGGTCCTTGTTCTTTAACTTGAGCCTCTGGATCAATGGTTTCCAAGCTGCTGCCTTTACATTAAATGCTACTTCCATGAGCTAGGTGTGTAACAGAAGGGTCTCTTCTGTGTTGGAAACAAGGTCAGCAGCAGCAACCACCCCCCACCCCCCAGTCTGCTCACAAAGATGTACTTGCCTCTATTGTGCTTAATTGTAAAGTCATTGAATTTTGAAGCTGTTGTCTTTCTACTCTTGTCATAATTTGATTGTTTTTGACAGAGCAGAAATTTGACCTTGGCTTTTTATGACATCATTAATACCTGTGTGGTTGACTGAGACTACAGCATTGCAAATGTGTGTTTTCTAGAAAAGGCCTGCACCAGGCCATCACATAGTTCCATAGCAGACATATTGTCTGCCAACATACCCAGTGTCCCCTCCATGTGGGACATGGTATCTGGTAACATACCCAGTGTCCCCTGTCCTTCAGAGTTTGGTTAAAAGAAACATCATGTGTTACTGTGATTCAGGATTATGTGAATATAAAAATGAACAAACCATCTGAGACACAAGACAGAAGTCCAGTCATCCTTCCTACTTGTATGTCCCCTCCTTCCCATACTCCTTCCTTTCTTCTCTTTGTAAAATTCATTCTTGTTTCCCAGTTCTCTCTTTTCCTTCCTTCTAGTATCCTTTTCTCATCCTCCATTTCAGTCTAAACAGCCCAGTGAAGTATGTCCTAAGAGCCAAGCACAAGCAAGGTCAACACATACTGACCAACATCTAACTGAGTTTTCCTCTCCCACCTTCTTGAATACACTCATCCCTTCGACCTGACATTAACTCTTAGAAATGTGGAATGTTTTTCTTTACCTTGAAAACCAATATTATGTTGTGGTGTTTATTCACCTAGGACCATATTCTCACTTGATTGAGCATACTAGGATGCAAAAAGCTCCAGATATTTCCCTATCACACAACTGATTGTTTTTCTTTTAAAAGAAGCATTCATTCATTGGAAGTAATGGGCAGTGCTCCTCTGGCTTTGCTTCTTACTTCTAAGCTAATGAGCTGTGGCTAATGAATACTCTTTCCCTAACCAAAGATTGGCCTGGTGTGTTTATCTCTTTTTCCAAGGTCATTTCAGAAACGAATATGAGGGCTGCATACTTTTCTTCACATTGATTTTTGAGTACATATATAAAAATCATTGTGAAATCCTAATTTTAGGTTTTTGTTGTTGTTGTTTATTTGTTTTCTGTTCTTGTTTTCAGCCCAGAGACTAGCATTACAGAGGTTAGGTAGAAGCTGCTCACATCTGTAATTTTTGAGGACTCCTCCTACATCTCCTTCTCAAGATTCTTTCACCAGCTTGGGATCCCAACCCAACATCATCCCAAGTTCTTTGCTACCCTACACATCTTCTGCAGATGCATCACTCAGCCAGCACACATTTATTAAATGCATACACAGCAGCTGGGTACCTGAGCTTATTGAAGCAACAGAGAATGTATCTTTGTGTCTTCACAGAGCTTACAATCTGGGGCCAAGTCACCAGTTGTTCCTTTTGTTTTCCAAATAGATCCACCTTTTCAATGCTTTCAGCAGACACTGATCACCTTTTGTTTGAACTGACCCAGATCCCTCTGCAGGATTACTGTCCTAAAATATTCATATACCCCACACACCACCTGACCATGGCTCTAAGCACCAAGTCTTCCAGGCCTCCTGTATCAGTGTTCTTTAAATATCCTTTATGCTGTACCCTTTCAGGCAAAAGTGTTCAATCTGATGTTCATAATTTTTTGTAGATTAAAGTGTTGTCTATTCATATATGTATATACATGTGGTACATACTTGATAAAAAAAATACACACCCTCCAAATAAGATTTTAAGCTCAAATGAAATATTTCGAGTGCTTCTTAAATATTACTGAACTGACAAAAATCCTTTCACTCTTAGTAAAATGTTATTATTTCAGTCTGTTCACTGTGAAGTGCTACTCATGGTTTGGTAGTATCCTTGCATCCGTAATGAATACCCACATGGATGCCTAAAGATGAAGATTGCCCTTAACACTGCAAGTGTGATACACTTCAGTGTTGCTTTGAGTCATTATTAAATGAGACGTCGATTGTTGGAACTCACTATAGTCCCTGGAGCGGTCAGGTTGGTGATACAGACAAATATTGACAGCAAAGTCAGGTAGCATTTACAATGTGGACAGGCTGAAAAGTCAATGGCTTATATCCCAGGCAAGATAGAGTATAATTTCACATTCCCTCATGCTACTCACAGTGATAACAATTTAGATCATGGATTCTTTTGTTGTTGAACTCTGCATCTGATCCCATCAGTTGCTAGATGAAGTCTCTCTGATCTCTCTGATGACTATGCTAGGCTTCTGTCTCAGCACATTATGCAGAAATGGCAGAGGCTTTATGGCTGGGTAGAAATGTCAGAGGTTTTATGGCTGGGTAGGTGTCCCAATCCCTCCACTTGAGGCCTTGCCTGGTTACAGAGTATGGCCAGTTCAACTCTGTGTCCCCCATTACTAGGACTCTACACTAATGTCACCCCTGTAGATTTCATGAACTTTTCATTGTAGTAGGTTTTTACCTAGCTCCCAAATCCCCCCCCCAATTCTAGTGGTCTCTTTCAGTATTCCCTCCCTCCATGTCCACACCCACGCTTGATTCTTTCTGTTCCCATCTCAATTAGCCCCAAGTCTACTCAAGGAAACAATTCTATTTCCCCTTCCCAGGAAGATCCTTGCATTGCACCTTAAGCTCTCCTTGTTATCTAGCCTCTCTGGGTCTGTAGATTGTAGTACACTTAGCTACAGCTAATATCAACTTATAAGTGAGTACATACTGTGTTTGTCTTTCTGAGTCTAAATTACCTCACTCAGGATTTCTTCTAGTTCCATCCATTTAGCTGCAAATTTCGTGGTGTCACTGTTTTAACAGCTTAGTAATACCCCATTGTGTAAATGTACCACATTTTTTTAAAAATCCATTCTTCAATTGTGGGATATCTAGGTTGTTTCCAGTTTCTGGCTAATATGAATAAAGCTGCTATGAATATAATTGAGCAAATGCCCTTGTAGTGTTTGGAGCAACCTCTAGGTATATACTAAGAAATGGTATGGGTAAGTCTGGAGGAAGATTAATTCTCACGTGTTTGTGATACTGCTATATTGATTTCCAAAGTGGCTGTACAAGTTTTCACTTCCACCAGCAATGGAGGAATGTTCCCTTTGTTCAACATCCTTGCCAGCATGTGTTGTTAATTGTGTTTTTTTTATCTTAGTCATTTTGACAGGTGTAAGATGGAATCTCCAAGTTGTTTTGATTTGCATTTAATAAGTTTAGGCATGTTGGGGGTTCATTGTCATTGAATTCTAGGAAGTTTTTAATTTCTTTCATTTCCGCCTTGATCCAGTCATTCCGTATATAGAGTTGCTCAGTTTCCATGAGTTTAGATACTTTCTGTTGTTCTTGTCATTTTTGAAATCCAGCTTTAATCCACTGTGGTGTGATAGGATGCAGGGAGTTAGTTCAGTTTTCTTGTATCTATTGAGACTTGCTTTGTGATGGGGTATGTGGTCAGTTTTGGAGAATGTTCCCTGAGGTGCTGAGGAGAAGATTCAGTCTTTTATGTTTGAGTGAGTTGTTTTGTAGATTAGCTCCATTTGGTTCATAGCATCTGTTAGTTTCATTATTTCTCTGTTTAGCTTATAGCTGGATGACCTGTCCATTGGTGAGAGTGGGGTATTGAACGTGGGTATCAGTGTGTGAAGGTTGATGTGTAATTTAAGCTTTAGTAATGTTTCTTTTACAGATGTGGGTGCCCTTGCAATTGGGTGTAGATGTTGAAAATTGAGATGTCATCTTGGTGGATTTTTTCCTTTAATACATATGGAGTGTCCTTCCCCATCTCTTTTGATTAATTTTGGTTTGAAGTCTATTTTGCTAGATACTAGAATAATAGATATGCCAGCTTTCCTCTTGGGTCCATTTGCTTGGAAAATTTCTTTCTAACTTTTTACTCTGAGGCAGTGTCTATCTTTGATGTTGAGATGTGCTTCTTATAAGCAGCAGAAGGATGAGTCTTGTTTTCATATCCATTCTGTTTGTTTTTGATAGAGACTTGAGTCCACTGATATTGAGAGCTATCAATGATCAATGATTGTTAATTCCTGTTATTTTGTTGTAGACGTTGATAGTGGAGTGTATGTGTGTATGTTTGTGTGTGTGTGTGTGTGTGTATGTGTGTGTGTGTGCCCACACGTGTTTCCTACTTTTAATGCCAATGTTTTTATGTAGTTGACTGCCTTTTATTAGGGTTTTCCTTCTAGTATCTTCTGTAGGGCTGGATTTATAAATAGATATTGTTTAAATTTGACTTTATCATGCAATGTTTTGTTTTCTTCATCTATGGTAATTGTTAAGTTTTATTGGATATAGTACTCTGGGCTGACATCAGTGGTCTCTTAGAGACTGTAAGACATCTCCCTAGAACCTTCTGGCTTTTAGTGTCACCATTGCAAATTTGGATATAATTCTAACTGGTCTGCCTTTATATGTCACTTGACCTTTTTCTCTTGCAGCTTTTAATATTCTTTCTTTGTTCTCTATGTTTAGTGTTTTGATTCTTATGTGGCCAGGGGACTTTCTTTTCTGGTCTAATCTATTTGCTGTTCTGTAAGCTTCTTGTACCTTTATAGATATGTCCTTCTTTAGGTTTGGAAATTTTTCTTGTGTGATTTTGTTAAAAATATTTTCTGGGCCTTTTAACTGGGAATCTTCTTCCTCTATTTCTATTATTCTTAAATTTTGTCTTTTCATAATGTCCCAGATTTCTGTATGTTTTGTGTTAGAAACTTTTTAGATTTAACATTTTCTTTGCCTGATCTATTTCTTCTATTGTATCTTCAACAGCTGAGATTCTCTCTTCCATATCTCATATTCTGTTAGTGATATCTGTGTCTATAATTCTTGTTCTCTTACGTAGATTTTCCATTTCCAGAATTCCCTTAGTTTGTGTTTTCTTAGTTGCTTCCAATTTTTTGATTGTCTTTTCCTCAATTTCCTTTAAAGATTTATTCATTTCCTCTTTAAGGAAATAAATTAAGGAGCTCTATCATCTTCATAAAGTTAGCTTTAACCTTTCTTGTGTTTTAGCTCTGTTGAAATATTCAAGGCTTGGTATAATGGGATGGCTGGGCTCTGGTGGTGACGTATCACCCTGTCTGTTGTTGGTTGTGTTGTTACACTGATGTTAAGACATCTGTATTTGTGGTCATTATAGGTCTAGGTGCCAATTTCTAAATTTGTCTTCGTTAGATAGTTGTTTTCTTACTTGGTTTTTGTTTCCTCTCTGATCTTCTCACTGGAACAGCCTGTGGTTGAGTAGAAGGCTTCTTCTCACATTAAGAGCTGGATTTCTAATGACATCAGTGGCTTTTTTCCAGCAGGGGTTTTCCTCCCAAGTTGGGGGCTGGAGTTCTAGTGATGTGTGTGACCTCTGACCTGGCTGGAGGTCTTCTGGGGTTCAGGATGTGGGCCTGGCTTCTGGTACGGTAGGAGGCCTATGTCAGAGGTGTGACCAGAAATGTAGTGATGGTGGGGGTAGTTGGAGCAATGCTAGGTATGTACTAGCAGGGTGCAGGTACAGACTTACATGGGGTTTAAGATGCTGGTCTAACCTCTGGTGGGGTAAGATAGTTCCAAAAGACATGTGGGTTGGGACATGGTGACTATAAAATATGGATTCTTTATTTCTGGAATTTTCCATTCAATATTTTGGGTCATAACTAACTGTGGGAAATGAAGTTTTGGATAAAGGAAATAGGTGGTGTTTTAAAATTCTTGAAATGTACCTTGAATGTGTTTTTACTGCAGGTAAAAATGTATACATAATAACTAGATAGATAATAAGATAGATAGATAGATAGATAGATAGATAGATAGATAGATAGATAATAGGTAAATACATAGACTCTTTAATATCATTTTACACTCAATCTGGGTTTCTTGTAAACCCGCCTGTATCTTCATGTGTCGATTTATTAAACCTGTAGATACACTGCACATATATCTACAAATTTCAAAAGTATGGTGCCTAAAATTAAAGAAACAGGTGAGTACAGCACTGTCAGCCTGAGCCCTGCCCATCCTCCTGTACTAGACAGGATTCCTGACTGTCCACCTGCAAATGAGCCAAATGAGCATGGCACTATGAGGCTCTTCTTAGCAAGTGCATTTCAGAAAAGTGGTTGCAAGTTCTTCTCCCTACAAGAGGGCGTTTGGATCCCTCAGGGCTAGTATTAACTATAGACATTTTACAGATTTCCAGTGTATTAGTTGTTTTTCTCTTGCTGTGATAAAATACCCTGATAAAAGCAACTTAGTTAACAAATTGGGTATAGTGGAGTGAATGAGAAAGCCCCATAAGTTCATGTATTTTGACTTGCAGTTCCAAATGGAAAGAGTCCATTATGATAGGATAGCATACCATGGTCAGAGAAAGCATTGTGGCAAGAAGCTGGCTTGACATTCTCTCATCTACACACACAGGAAGCAGAGAGAGACTAGGAAGTGAGGCAAGGCTGTAAACCCTCAATGCCTGTCCTCAGAGATATACTTCCTCTATCCTGCTGAAGGGCTGATAAGCACAACTGGGGATGAAGTATGCAAACACGACATGAGAGCCTTTGTGGGCGTTTCTCATTCAGAACACCATATCCAGCCTGTTACATGGATACTAGGAACCAAACTCTGGCCCTCATGATTAACCAGCAAGTGTTCTTAACCACTGAGGTATCTTTCCATCTCTAGCCCCACAAACCTTTTTTTTATATCTTGTCATTCTCTTTTACCTTGAATGTCTTTCAGCCTTTGGTCCCTGCTTTCTCTGGTGACTCCCAGATATATGTAGGACCTTTCCTCTGATCACACTCACCATGAGTGTGTTGGGTATTCCTCCCCTGGGGCCACTGCATGCCTCTGTTTGTTTCTGTAAGCTCTTGTCTGCTGTAAGTGTGTCTCCTGTACTGGATTTAGAGCCTTTTGAGAGAGAAGGATATCTCATTCCTGTTGGCATATCTGGGACCTAGAGGAATTTTATGGGCTTTTAAATCCTAGAAAATGCTTACATTTGATAGCTACTTGAGATGATATCTGTGACTGCAGTAGGCAGGGGTATCATCAGTGTGGTGCACTAATTATAATGACTTGTTTTTAGCAATTCAGGAAGAACCATGATCAACACTGATTCTGTTCAGTCCTGGAGGTCCATTCTCAGTCCACAGTCTGGTTTAGGGTCTGTCAGCTGAGGAAACAAAGCTCAAACTTTCAGAGATTCTACTAGGGAGGAGAGCCTATCATGTACCCATCCACAGCTTTATCACAGATATGCTGACAGTTCCCCATCACCAAGGGATGAGCCATGAGTGAAGCAAAGTCCCTGTAGAGCTTACATGTTAGAAAAGGAATAAATTATCCAGGTCAGATGGTGATATGTCCTGGAAAAACACAGTCTGGATAGATAACTTGGAGGTACCCAGGGCCAAGAGTGGCATTGATTTTCTATTTGGGAGATGAGCAGGGGTGGAATGCACTGGAATAGTGTGGAAAGTCTTCCACATAATCCTTCTCACACAAGTAAAGGGATGACCCACTTAGATGCCCTAGGAGAGAGTGAGCCAAAGGAGTATTGTGAGGACGATAGTTTGTAGTAATGGTGCCTTTGGCTCACTATGAATAACAATGAGTCCAGTGTGCCTCAGAGGGATGGCTGGAAAGGGGCAAGAACAGAGCCAAACAGGTGGAGGCTGCAGAGGTGGCTCCTTGAATGTAGTCTTTCGTACTGAGTAAAATGAGGAAGGATCAGGTCTGATCCTGGATTTAAACAGTTTGTCTGGAGGTCCTGTATGGAGAATGAACAGCAGGAGTGCAAATTATCAGCCACTGAGGGGTCCTGCAGGAGGGTGTGAAAGAGAGGAGATTCAGTCCAGTGCAGTAACGGGTAGAGTGTTGAGTGCTACCCTTTTAAATGGGTCTCAAATTGGCACTGAGTCCAATGCGGGCATGGTAGCTTCTTGTTAGATACCTTGCTCTTTCTCTGTAAAGCTCCCATGGTAGCTGTGACTTCACTTTCCCTAATTGGCTCAGGGATAGAGAGGAGAGGTACTCAGGCATCTTCTCCCTGAAAGTAGCACTCACATCTTCTCCATCTTCTTCTTTGTTCAAAAAATCTATTTCCTAGGCAGCTTCACAAGTCTAATGCTTTTGTGTTGTTTTCTCACTGTTCATATTTAATTTAGGGGTATTTTGCATAATTCATCTTTAAATCATAATAAATACATGTAATGATAAACAATGGATCAGCTTATATGAAATAGCCACCTGGGTTTTTATCACAGACAGTTGGATTATTTTCACCAACTTTATATTCAGCACTTAAAATCAGTGCACTCCCAAGAACTTATTTTCATTCGTAATTTTTAAAGCTCGTTATTTTGAAATAATCTCAGACTTCCAAAATGTTACTCAAGTAGGACACAAGTTATACTCTCAGGTCTCTAGGCATTCTGCATGCAGCCTCAGCACAGAGTTAAAGAATTAGCATCTGGTAGCTCACTAGGCCAATACTCAGGTTCCAATCGGTCAAGACTCCTGAGGGTTGCTCTTCAACATCCATGAGGCTCAGTTTACTAACATCTACTGGTGTGCCAAGCCTGTAACAGTTCCTTGGGTAGTTTTCACTCCCACACCTATGAAAAATGCAGGCAATTGTTTGGTTACAGCTGCCAGGTACTTCCTTATCATTCAATATGGCTATACTTTGGTGTAGGTCAGCCTCAGGAGCAATGCTGTGTCCTCTGCAGTGATATAGCATCAGTACTATGGCAGATGTCATTTCCATGGTGAAGGCAATGCCCCTGTAATGCCATTTTAGTTGTCTTTATGATCACCGTGCATCTGTACCAGTTTATTCAAGAGTGTTTTCATGTCCCATTGTGCCACTAACTTTAGTGACCATGGATGGATGTTTTAGTGCATAAGTAGATCCTAATATGTTGAGACATATACATAATGCAGCGTGGAACAACCCTTCAGAATCGTCTTGAAGCACAAAAAATTCAGAGTGATTTTCTCTACTCACTAAACAACTTGAAGTCTTATCAATGGCCAGGTATTTGTCTGGTTACAGTCATGCTCCAGCAGTAACTACGTTCTCATTCACAGCTTTATTCAGTGAGCAAGTATGAAAGGCATCTTGAGTTGAGAGGCCATGGGTTTGTTATGTTTAATGATAGCAGTGAGACAAGATGCTTCCACAGGGTTTGAAGCTGTAACATCCTAATCCATTCCTGGTATGGCAAAACTAATTAGGATTTGTTTTGACAGTCACTTGTACGTCTCTTCTCTATCACAGTCGCTCTTTGTTTTCTTTGAATTCAGGTGCTGAATGTGACACCGAACGACGGTTTCGCTAAAGTGCATTATGGCTTCATCCTGAAGGCGCAGAACAAGATAGCTGAGAGTATTCCCTACTTAAAGGTAGCTGCCATGGTCTCCTTCCCGTATTCTCTCTTCTTGGAGTCCTTTGAGATCCCCTTTGGTTGTGGCTTCCGGTTATGGCTTCTAACTGATTGGCATGCATCGCTGAGTCTTTCTAGCCTTGAAGTGCATGCATCACAGGTTGTATATACCTCTACCTGACTGAACATCATGGAGAAATACCAATTGCATGAGCTCCTTTGGCACTATTGCTGTCAAAATTCTCAATAGAAACCATATAAGGAAAGGGTAGTTTGGGCTCTTAGTCTCTGGGAGGTGTTGTGTTTCACTGTCGGGATGGCACAGCAGAGCTCGATGTGGCAGGAACACGTGAGGGGAGCTTGTTCGTATTATGCTCTCCGAGCACTAATGAATGACCATATATATGATTTTTCTTCTTTCATATGTGTGTACTTGTTGTTCAGTATACATTTTATATATATGTATATATATGAGAAGAAAATACATGTATGGTCATTATATTCTCTCAGAAGAAATGTGTGTGTGTGTGTGTGTGTGTGTGTGTGTGTGTATCATGTTTATGTGCATCCACATCATGTACTTGGAGGTCAGAGGACAACTTGCAGAAACTGGCTCCCTCCTATCAATATTTGGGACCTGGAGATAAAAATCAGGTCATCAGGCTTGGCAGCAAGTGTCCTCACCCACTAAGCCACCTTGCCAGCTTTAAGTAATGGGCCCTTCCTGGGAAGGCCTCAAGGATATAACTTTCTGAAAAGAAGTCCTTGCTGTTAAACTATTTCATGGTTTTGTCTATTTTTTTCTATTCCATATTCAGTCTTAGTATTTTCTCTTCCATTTCTAAAACAAAAATCTCATTGCCGCTGTTTTCATGGAAAGGGGGAAGAACAAAGCCTTTCACAATAGAAATTATTCAGTAAAAATTACCTGTGTCAAAATTCCAGTTGGTGTTGGCTTGAATCCTGCAAATTTTAGTAAGAAGTTTCATTAGCTGCCTATGGCACATTTGTTTAAGGTAGAAAGAAATGTCACTTACACTCAGACTGTCATCGCTTGAAACACGAGCAAAAAAGTGTTTGGGTTCACGGATAAAAAGACTGTAGGTGGCATATGGTCAGAATTGGAGAGCAAAATAAATGTGAAAATACCCAGCCAGGGAAACCATCTGCAGTATTGAAATATGCTAGCTCCCACTGTGGAAACACACAGCGTGCATGCTAATTCATGGGCTAGTCCACTAATGGTTAATGATAACCTTATTGTTAAATTTAAATTGACTATCTCATTTTATTTTTACACTATAAAATGCAGACAAACCTCATCATCTAATTTTAATAATGAGACAAAATTTTCAAAGTCTTATGTTTTCCTATGAGATACATAAGGAAAGTCTACAGAAACCAAGGAATAAGAACCCCCCAAATGTCACCCTTCACAGATGGTAACACTGTCCTTTTCCAGGAAGGAATCGAATCTGGGGACCCTGGCACGGATGATGGCCGGTTTTATTTCCACTTGGGGGATGCCATGCAGAGGGTCGGGGACAAAGAGGTATGACTGACTGGGTTTGTGACTTTATTCCAGTAGATGATAAACTAGGGAAGGAATTTTGCTCCTAGGAACCAGTAAGAACTTTGCAAATATTCTTAGTATAACTTATGAAGGCAATGTTCTTATAAGATCTATGGGATTTGGATTTTGCAGTTTGTTTTTTTCCGAAGTATCAATATGTAATCTGAAAAATACTCCTTTGGTGTGTGTGTGTGTGTGTTTGTTTCTGAGTGTATCTATGTGTGTAGCGAAAGGTATTTGCCTTTGAAAAGTATAAGTGAAATTAATACAAAGTTCTCTAAAATTGTTTTAATTTTTAAAAACATTTACAGATTTATTTAATATTTTACTTTGTAATTTCTGCAGTAGTCATTTTTAGAATCATCTATTTGACAATCCTTAAGCATAGTGGTCTTAATGTTTAACCATGGGCTTTTCATTTTAAATTTAAGCTGAACATTTATAACTAGGGCAATGTCAGGTACCAACGCAAGCATGCATGCACAGATGTACTGATGCAGTAACTAGAACAAGTAAATAATCTTCCTGATCGTTACCTTTCTCCTGAGTAGAGTTGTCAGCTTGTATAAACATGACACCAGTTGTGAGATCATGTACCACGAATTTCTAGCCTTTTCACAATCCCCATGATTTACATGCCAATAAACAATGAGGCCTACCTCTTCTGTCCTATACCACTACAGGAATTGTACCTTAGCTGTCTTCAGAGTCTGAAGATAAAAGTACCAATGTGACAGTGACCTTTTGTAACCATTGCCATATATGTGACATCTAAAAACAATACAACTTCAAATTTCTAAATTTGATAGGAATATAAGACCCTCTGAGCAGCTGAAAGCTCGGAGAAGCAAAGTTGTGACTGCACAGTCTCCTGCAAGGAACACGAATGGATTCTGAACAGTAGAGCTTTGGATGATTGACATTTTTTTCTTTCTACCTTTCTATTCATGTGTACTTTCCCCCTTTAACCTACCAATCATTTGACTAAAATAGAACAAGACACTAGAAGTGAAGAGGACGGGGAAGCGTTGCTGACGGGTAGTCATTATTTTGTTCCTTCCCGCTGTAAAAAGAAACCTCCTTTGAATGAGAAGGATAAGAAAATGTCTGTCACAGTATCCAACACTAGGTAAAAGTCTGTATTCAGTTTCTGTAAATATAATTGTCACTAATTAATTTGTCTTTGAACATTCCGTAGTACAGGGCAAAGACAGATAAAAGAAATCTACTTTATCTCATATCTTAGATGAAAACAGCTCTTACTTCAAGGACAATGAATTCACTACTGAACACTTGTTATGAGCCTGGTATTTAAGCCTGAGGGACTGTTCTACCAGCATAATTATCATTAATATGCAAAGAACGGCACAGTTCCTGATTTTGGAAGGTTCATAAGGATTCATGCTTACACGGAACAGAAACAAGCTCCTAGAAGCCCCATGTTAGCATAACCCAATATTAGGTGTTGAGTCTGTGTCAGAGCTTACCACTGGGAAGCAGCTACCCTCTGTGCTTGCATCTGTGGAGCTCACTGCTGGTCTGAGAGAGGATAAACTAGTGGAAGTCAAACCCACACCCTCCGCCACAAAGGCTGACAAGAAAATGGATTTTAGTGAATATTTCTGGAAGTATGGAAGAGAGTAAGAGGCACACAACCCATGGCAGCCCTGGAGTAGTCAGGCTTCAGGGGCTCCACATCTTGAATCCACATTCTGTCCTCAGCTCTGGTCTCATTCTCCACATGCAGATTCACACATCTCCAGCCTGTCTGAGGGCACCTCATGGACCTCACACGGCAAGCTCCCTCCTCCTCTGGCCATTTTTCTTTTAGATTGTCTCTGGTTCCTTTATTGCCAACTTCTGAATCAAAATTGGGATCAGCCTTAGCTCCTTCCTCTTCTCCTCCCTTCCTAAGGGCAAGTTCCAAGGAACAGACTTCCTAGGCTCATTAGCAGCCCCCCTTCTTCTGGGGATGTTAATTCCCATTTGTCATTGGCCACCGCATCCGTCAGTGATTGTCATGAGAACTGAGCTGTTGCTTCTTAGGTCAGTTACATTTTCTGATCAACCACATCATTCTCAAAACGTTTGTGATTCAAAATAAAACAAAGCCCTATGTCCCTGCAATGCCATTTATAGGTCAACACAGGTTAAGTTGCAACCCAGAGTTATACTCAAAACATACCATCCAAAATGTACCTACATTCCAGACAGGCCAGCTCAAGCTGGGCCACTCAGAACAGATCTACTGCACAGATTTCAGATTTAGAAGCTTTCAGTGTGTGTGTGTGTGTGTGTGTCTCCATGTCTGGTGTATCAGTGTCTGTATGTCGGTGTCTGTGTGTGTCTGTGTAAAGAATACACAGCAATGACTTGACAAAATAGAAATGATATTGATATAAAATACGAAGGTAGCCCAAGGCTGGGGTGTAGCTCAGTGCTTGCCTCGTGTCCCTGTCCCCAGCACCACATGAAGTGGGTGCGGTAGAACATCCCATAGTACCAGCACTCAGGAAGGAAAGGCAGAAGGATCAGAAATTCAAGGTCATCTTCAGCTACATAACAAGTCTGAGAGCCACCTGGGCTGCATGGCTCTGTCTCAAAAGAAAAACTAAACAAAATGAAGAAGTAGAGGTCATTTACACAAGTTTCTTATTTGACTTAATTTTCTAGAAATTTTTGTTGTCATTTTATATATTTGTCTTTTTTTAATCTAGCTGAATTTGTTAAATCCATTCTATAATATACCAGTAGATGCAATTTTTAAATTTATGATCTATCATTGTGAGGATTTTATTTCTGATAAAAGTGATAGGGGGGTGCCAATTCAAGGCTGTTGTTCAATGCATGGTGCTTACTACTTTGACCATCAGTACTCACAGTACTGTGAGCAGACTGTACAGATAGTGTGAGGAGGTATGGTAAGGACATACCTTGCCCAGGCACTCAGCACAGGGCAACCCCAGATCTAAGACCCTGAATGCTGCAGCATGAGCCACATTGCCTGCTGATTGGGTTGCCCTATAATTACTTTTTTATACACTATTCTGTCAATATGGCTTTCCAATGCTTTACTAATGATTCAAAAATTAATGAACTACCAGACTTTAAAAAAAAAGAATCATATGTTGTAATTAATGGTGTTCAGTTGAACAGCAGAAGGTTCAGGAAATAAAGTCCTAAATTCAAATTGGCTGAAACCATAATGATCAAATTATTTCAAAGATGAGTTTTCTTTCTTTTCTTCTCTTTTTTTTCCCCCATCTGACATCAATTAGCCATTTTAACTTTCTGGACTTTAAAGAAACTCTAGGCCCAACTTACATGTTTTTCAAGGAAAATATATAAGAAGTATTAGCATATGTGATCTTTGAGATTTTAATGAGAAAGATAATTAAGAAGTTTTTATGGTTTCAAAAGGTGTTACAAAGAGAGAAAGAGCATTTAGCTGGTTTTGAGGGGCCTTGAATTCTAGTTCCAAGAATGGAGGCATTATAACTCTCAGTTTCAGCAGTTATAGGAGGGAGAGATTCTGGGCTGTTAGAAGGCTCTGATGAGGTCATTTATGTCAAAGGCCAATCGTGGAGTGTTGTGGAAAATAAGAAGGCCATCAGCACACCCCTTACTGTGCTGAGTAAGGACATTTTGCAATATGATTGTTAAATACTTTTCAAAAGTTAATAATTTTGTACATTAAAATATGATTTTTAATTACTGCCAAGTTTTAAAAAAATAAATTAGAAGGAACCCAATATTTTCTTTGTTTAAATTATTATATCTGGAGTTTTACAATGAAGGTATTTAACTTAACATTAAATTTTTTTATGGATCAAAACATATATATTTAATCAGGTGTGATAGCACATGCCTATAATATCACCACACAGGAAGCCAAGGCAGGAAGATTACACATTGGAGGTTATCCTGGCCTATAGAAGGAGACACTATATATGACCTGGGGAAGGCTGCACATTTTTTTCAAAATCTCTTCTCAAACAATCGTAAGATTTGACACAGCAGTGGAAGAGATGGTACTCAGTGTGCTACTAAAAAAACTCTTCAATCCAAAGACAAAGGGGGCGTAGGGCAGGCGGCAAGAGAGGAGGGCCTCTTAGGGGCATGTGGTGGATTCTCATTCGGACCAGCCATATGGAACAAGTACTCTGCAGAATGATAATACCCTCCCCCCAAAAAAGCTAGTCTTAATTGCCGGTTGTATTATGAGAGCCAATGAAGCCATAAATGTTGTCCCTTATTGCAGAAAATGTACATACTCCATGATCAAAAGTTTCCTATTAAAAAGCCTGACATACCATACAATGTCTATCATAGTTATAACTGCTATACTATTTATTGCCAGTTCAGAATAATGTTTCCTTTTTATCTATTATGTCACCACAGGACATCAAAGAAAGTTACTAGGAAAATAAATTTACTCTTGGTTGGTTTTAGCAGCCTGTTTGAGTAAATAGTGAATGTATTTGAAATTGTTTAAATCATAATCCACTCCTTTTAGAGAAAATATAAAAATGGAACTCAGAAAATGAAAGCTAAATACAAAGATGGCCTCCTTCAGTGTCTTAAGCTGTGTGTATACACAACAAATTACGTTTTAAATTGGCTTAGATGTGTGGAAACCAAACTAGGCAAGGCATGAATCCAGAATCCACAGAGCTGACGGCATGAGAGTGAAGATAAACGCTCATGTTCACTTATCCTAGCAGCTTAGAGAAGCTCTGTTTAAACCACAGAATTTTCACCAGCTATCATCAGGTAAGGTCTTGACTTAATTATCTGAAGGTACAGTTAGTCCCTGAATTAACAAAGGTCATAGTTGTTTGAGACTTTTCAGCTCTGTTGAGTGTAAATTCAGTCTGCATTCAATAGAAACCACACATCAAATTTTGACTTCTGAGCTCTTCTCAGCAGACCAATATACGGCACCATACCGTCTGTGCTGCTGATCTGTGATGGTCAGATACTGTCAATGATGGTGATCTGTGGCCCTGTCAGTCATACATCATGGAAGGAACCAGAGGGCCCTCTGCAAGAGCTCTGGTGCTGAAGAAAGATACTCTGTGCGTTAGGAGGAAGTAGGATTTCACTGTAGAGTATTTACAATGAGTCTGCATGGTGGCCAGACCACATCTCAAAGAACATCTGTACTAGCTTATGTGATATTCTTCAGTTTTGAAATAAAAATATTTTCTGGAAAAGAACAATATGAAGCAGCCTTTCTATTCTTTCAGGCATATAAGTGGTATGAACTTGGGCACAAGAGAGGACATTTTGCTTCTGTCTGGCAGCGTTCCCTCTACAATGTGAATGGTCTGAAGGCTCAGCCGTGGTGGACACCCAGGGAAACTGGCTACACAGAGCTAGTGAAGGTGAGCGTTAACTTCCACAGCAGTCCATCCAACCTACCCCCTGCTGAAACCACAGGTGTGGAAGGAGTGTTAGAGAAAAGGTATGTTATTTCTAGTAAGAGAATCTTCTTCTAACTGAAGCCTTTTGAGCCAAGCTGCCCTCATCTGTCCATTACTGTCTTTCAAGCGCCCAATGCCAGTTCATTATACTCTGAGCACTCACAGATCTTTCCTAACCCAAAACTCCCAAGTCCTCCCACATTCCTTCCCAATACAACACGGTCATCTTCATCACAGCAAAAACCTGTGCCTGGTACCAATTTCTGGCCTGTTTTGCTTTCTTTGGCTATGATAAAACATTGACCAAAACCATCTTGGGGAGGAAAGGGATGTTTCAGCTTATAGGTCCATCATCAAGGGAAGCCAGGTCAGAAGCTCAAGGCAGGAACCTGGGGGCAGAAACCGAAGCAGAGACCACAAAAGAGTGCTGCTTGCTGCACTGCTGCTCATGGCTTGCTTGGCCTGCTTTATCATACATCCCAGGACTACCTGTCCAGGGGTGGCACTATCCATAGTCAGGTAGACCTCCTCCACAAATCATTAATCAAAAAAAAAAAAAAAAGCCCTAACCAATTTATTCTTGGGCCAATCTAAGGCAGCTCTTCAATTATTGATCCCTCTTTCTAAGTGACTCTAGCTCAAATCATTGACAAATACCCCTTGGAGTATTAGATGACAAGGAAGGAAATTTGTGTGGAATAACAGTTCTCAGATTTCTCAGTCTTGGTACCCTTTATGCTCTTAAAAATTAGGCCTCTATCCCCGCCTTCGCAAGTTTAGAATTGCCATAGCCCTTCTATACTTAGAGAAGGGATGAGATGTCAGGGGCAGCCCTACTTACACACTGAAGGCCTAAAATCACCCATAGGCCTAAAATCAGCAATAGGCCTGTCATACATGTATACTAACACCAAGTCTTGGGTCTCAGTGGAAAAACATTGAAACAGATGGGTATAAGCTAATGTAAACAGGCAGCTTTTGTGGAAATTTACAAGCCTGAGTAGTCATAGACCTTGTAAATAGGTAGCCTGGGCAGACAATACCAACTTAGATAAGGACAAGCGAGTCATAGGTAGAGTCATAGTGACTTGTCCCCTGAACCTTCACCCAGCCGATACCTGGTTCTGAAAGATATCTGTATTCCCCCTGAACACCCACACTCCAGTGTCATGCCCTTCCCCACACCCTGCCTTTCTGTGTTTATAACCCCTGTATGAATGAATTATGATTTGAGAAAAAATAAATTATTTAATAAAAAAAATTATTGAGCTTTATGGGGATTTTTCTTTGGGTGGGAGGTGGGGCTATTCTTTTCCATAGAATAATCATAAAGTAAAATTGAAATACCATTTCAGTTCTATGTATTAATTGTTTAGAAATTATGTGACATTACAAATAACTATATGTTCATATGGAATCATCTTAATTTAGATGTAGAATTATTTTCATATAGAATTAGAATAAAAATGTAAGGAGAAGATTGAAATTATGACGTGTGTTTACAAGTCTCTTCAGTGCCTGGTTTAGTAGAGATAGCAGGAGTTTGACGTCTACTTCTCACTTCCATTAGAGTCGTGTTGTTAGATATTACATAGCCCTTGGCAGTTTCTCTATGTGCCTGAGCCCAAGTGAACATGCAAAGTGCTTTGTGTTCCTCTGCGTTATCTAGAAGATTGTTTGGACTTTTCAAATACCTGGAGGGTCCCGAACCTCAGGTATTCCTGGACTGGACTTTGAGAACTTCTGGCCTTGAGAACACAGAACAAGAAAGCAGTTATATATATTTTCTAAAAGATCATAACAAATAGCCAGGCGGTGGTGGTGCACACCTTTAATCCCAGCACTTGGGAGGCAGAGGCAGGCGGATTTCTGAGTTCCAGGCCAGCCTGGTCTACAGAGTGAGTTCCAAGATAGCCAGGGCTACACAGAGAAACCCTGTCTCGAAAAACCAAAAAAAAAAAAAAAAAGATCATAACAAATAAATAACAGAAACAATGTTATTCTAACAATTTAAAAGCCATAAAACATGAAAACATTTTACATCTGTAGATTAAATCTAAATGTAAAGGTTACGTGTAGTTTTGTTATTGATTGGTTAGCTTATGTTTGCATTAAGTGGGTTCTTAGTCTCATTAATAAAATGGGACTGGGTATTGATTTACTAACAATTTGTTTTATATTTCAAATGGAGAAAATGTGTGTCATTGGTCAGATAGGCTTCAGTCAGTTTGTAGAAGGTGATCCATTCTGGTTTTCCGATAACTATGGATCTTATTATGAGGAAAAGGACAAGAATGATAAATGTTGCTAATTCTAGAACCTGGATAATGGACGTGGGGAAGCTCCATGGTTGCATGTATGTTTTAAATTAGTTACGTTTTTTGTTTTTGCTTTGTTTTGCTTTGGTTTTTGTTGTTTTTTAGAGACAGAGTTTCTCTGTGTAACCCTAGATATCCTTTGTAGACCAGGCTTCCCTTGAACTCAGAGATCCAGCTGCTAGTCACATGTTTATATGAAAAAACCATCTGGAATAAAACGTCTTTAAGAACTACTAGACTTTATTGATGAATCTGATCTGCCTAGGAGGAAGAGCTGCAATAAGCTTCCAATGTACTTATGAGACAGGCCTTATTTGACTGTTTGGTTTTATTTCAAATAACTGCATAGTTTATAACCGTGCACTCCAGTGTTAAAGTCAGCTTCCCTTCCTCAGACTTTAAGCACTTGGTCAGTCAGGAAACAGTCTGGCCATGCCATGTGAGGCCTTTCTTACGAGGCCTCACACCTGTGCAGGAAGAGCACAGGTGCATCTTAGTGAATCGTCAGCTTTTAGTGCTTTATGTTTCCTTGTCAGATTCCATCTTCCCCCAGAGCACTCTCTGAGCTCTGCCAACTCTCCTGTATTGCTCATATTTCCTGGACTCTTCGAAAGATGGGTTACCTGCTGGAGCTTTCAGGATACTTTCAAGTTCAAGTGACAGAAATTAAACTCGAAGATTGTTTCAACAACAGGGAGCACGGTTGATTGCCATAGCTGAAAGCCTAGTATTAGAACAGATGTCTGGGAGCGGGGAGGGCAATTAGGAAGATGGTTTCTTGGCCTTACCCTTCCTCCTTGGTCAGCTCTGTCCTTCTTGTGAGATAGCTGTCAGCAGCATTTGGAATGGAGCTGGTAAGAGTGAAAGCACCATTGGGCTACCACGCAAACAAACACTAGAGTCTTCTGGGAAGAGCCTTTCCTGTTGGTAACAACATGTCAGTTGGGCACTCAGGGGCACAAGTCAGTGTGAGACACGGAGTAGCTTCCTGGCTTAT
This sequence comes from Grammomys surdaster, assembly GCF_004785775.1. Classification (NCBI taxonomy): domain Eukaryota; kingdom Metazoa; phylum Chordata; class Mammalia; order Rodentia; family Muridae; genus Grammomys; species Grammomys surdaster. The sequence continues at coordinate 2,354,173 of NW_021604566.1, forward strand.
AGGAGGAGAAAGAGTACTGCCCTACTGATCCAGAACACTGGTCCGTCCTTCCAGTCTGACTGAGCCACATTGAGGGGCAAGGCCTTATGAAGTTGTTCAAAATCCCCAATAAATGCATCCAGAGGGCTTTCTCTGAACTGAGTAGCTGATCTGGGGGAAGTGGCACCCTAACAGAGCCAGGGTACATCTGGGAAGGCAGCATACAGTGTTGGGTAGCCATCCTTGTTGTCTGTTGTCACACACTTGGACCCAAATATGTTTATTCTCTGTTCTCTTTTTCATTTTTGCCATTAATTTTTAAAGCTATTTTCACTTTTTTGGTTTATCTGCTATGAAAACATTGACTAGAGCTATACTACCAAATATAAGTCTCACTCTGTGGTCCACAGCCAACTATATTAACGTTATCATTCACTGTGAAGACTTGCATACTATGTTTCCTATGCCTTTCTAACTTGGTGGTTTTAGCCAGTGTTTTGGTTCATTTGTGATGTTATAAGAAAATCTCACAAACAGAATGTCTTAGAGAAAACACAGATGTAGTTTTCAAGATTCTGTGTCTGAGAGATCTAAGGTGAACATAACAATACGAGTGTCTGGGAAGAGCTTGCTTCCTGGTTCATTGATAGCATCTCCTCACTGGGTTTTCATATAGTGGAAGAGAAAAGGTAACATTGTGTCAGTACATTACTAAAATTAGTATTCAACTGAATTAGTTTAATTAATTAAATTAATATTAAAATTATATTTAGCCAAACTAGATTATTTTAAATAAAGTGCTAACATCCAGTAAGCTATTTAAAAAGAAAAAGCAGGCATTAACAAGTGTTGGAATGTAGAAGGAGAAACATAAGCCTTTGAACATTTTGGATATGTATAGGAAATAGTGTAACCACTTTGGAAAACACTATGGTTGCTCCTCAAATAATTGAATGTAAAATGAGGGCATAACCCATCAATTCTGTTCTAGTAAAATCAGAGTCCTTCAAAGTGAGTAACAAATAGATAGATATGGTGAGTATATCTCCACAACAACAATTAAAAGTGATGCAGTCTTCCTATGGGATTGCAATCCCCTTCAGCTCTTTCAGTCCTTCCCCTAGCTCTTCCATTGGGGTCCCCGGGCTCAGTATGATGGTTGGCTATGAGTATCTGCATCTGTGTTAGTTAGGTGCTGGCAGAGCCTCTCAGAAGACAGCCATACCAGGCTCCTGTCAGCAAGCACTTCTTGGCATCAGCAATAGTGTCTGGGTTTGGTGGCTGCGTATGGGATGGATCCCCAGGTAGGCAGTCTCTGAATGAGACTGGAATGGGAAGGAAACTTCATTCTCTACTCCATTTTTTGCCCCTGTCTTTCCTTTGGACTGGGACAGTTCTGGGTTACAATTTTTGAGATGGGTTGGTGACCCCATCCCTCAACTAGGGACCATGCCTATCTACTGGGAGTAGTCTCTATAGGTTCTTTCTCCACTTTGTTGAGTATTTAGGCTAAAGTTATCCCTGTTGAGTTCTGGAAACCTCTTGCTTCCCTGGCATCTGGGACTTTCTAGTGGCTACACCCAGTTCCTCATCCCCCACTGCTACATTTTGCTCTTCAATTTCCTGACACTGTACTTCTTTCCTGTTCCTTCTCATACCTGATCCTGCTCCCCACCCCCCATTTTCTTCCCCCTCTTCTCTCCCTCCCAAGTCTCTCTCTCCCTCTCCCTCCTGTCTAACTGGATCCCCCAGAGCTTCCAGGGACTAAACCACTAACCAAAGAGTATACAAGGAGGGACCCATGGCTCCAGGTACATATGTAGCAGAGGATAGCCTTGTCGGAGAGAAGGCCCTTGTTCCTGTGGAGGCTTGATGCCCCAGCATAAGGGAATGCTAGAGTGGTGAGGCAGAAGTGGGTGACTGAGTGGAAGAGCAACTTCATAGAGGCAAAAGGGAGGGGGATGGGATGTGGGGAGTTTGTGGAGGGGAAACCAGGAAGGGGGTTTATATGTCATTTGAAATATAAATGAATAAAGTGATTAGAAATAAATAAATAAATAAATAAATAAATAAATAAATAAATAAAATGAAGTCCTGACACCTAGTCCAACATGGACAAACCTTAAAATATCATGCTAGGTAAAACAGGCTGCTCATAAGAAGAGCACGTTGTAGAATTGTGTTCATATAAATTGTCTTCACTAGGCAAATCACCTGACACAGGAAATAGGTGTTTTCTGGAGTCTGAATGAATCGGACAATGGAGAATAACCTCTAATGAGAAAGAGCTTACCCCACTGCCTGCTTGGGTTTTCTGTCGTTCCACTAGCCATATGCACTAGACATTGGCCATGTTTCCTGTTTCAGTTTCACTCTCTGCAAGATACTTGGGGCATTCACCCAACCTGTGTTCTGAATATTTTGTAAGTAGGAATGCTCAATAAACATTAGTTATTGTTACTATGGTGGTTGTAATTTTAATTATGTGATTTAATGTATCTCTAAAAGCAACTGTAAAGTTAATTTTGAAGTATCATCTGTTATTGGAATAATAATGTAATAATTAACATCCGTTAAATGCTGCCTACCAGCCATCAATGAGCTGTGCACTTTTATATATTCTAATCTTTATAGCAGCTCTAAAAGATTATTGCTGATATATATGTGAATGAAATAAGGCTGAGAGAAGTTAAGACACTTCCCTAAGTTCCCATCTCTAATGGTATCAGAACTGGGATTTTAATCTATGTGGCCTTACCCTGAAATCTATGTCCTCCCTTGTGCCCTACGATGGTCTTCAGAATTGTTGACATATGATGTTGTCATATGATTTTTTTTCTAGTTAGGTACTTATTTCATAATGACATGTAACTGAGCTTTTGAGTTTTAGCACGTGATCTGATTCAAACTCAGCTTTTTAAAAGAAGAAATGCAGAGCCTGGATGTTAGTCTGAGAGTCCAGCAGCATATGATTCCAGCGTGGGTAACGTCTGGCAGCTCACTTCGATGTGAGGTTATTTCACTTTGCTACCTTAACTTGTAGAAATATTAATATCATATGTGGAGTGACCTTTTAAAATGAAAACTGTTTCAGGGAATGACTGCTGCTAGTCATGACTGATTACTGAGGAATAACAGAGTTCCTCACTATTCAGTTGCCAAACATACATCAAGATAATCTTCCATTCCAGAATTCCAGATTTGACTATCCTGAGTCACCCAGCCATTGATATCTTGAAATCGAAACCTACCAGATGTGGTGGTTGTCACATTTGACCAAAATACTTTCAAAATAATTTTGTAGAGTCTCTCTAAGTCCCTTGAGTGAGTGGCATTAACTACCTGTATGTTGTATGTCTTCATTTCAGGGTACTCAGTGTTCAGAGACAGAGAGGGACCTTTCCTTGCTGGGATGGGATGAGGCCGAGGGAAATGCAGCCCTGTGTTGCTGCTGCACTTTATTGACTTGTCGGCCCTTACTGTGGAGCTTTTGATTCAGGACCTCTGGCACTGGGTTTATAAATCTAGATAGAAGAAGCAGAAAACGGTGGTGACAGTGGTATTTTCTCTTTGGGTACATTTTCATTAAAGTTGGCAGGTTGTTGCATATCGTTCAGAAATATCAGAGTGCCAAATTTCTGAGAGACATTTAGTTTAAAAACTGATATAAAAATGGATTAAAAACCCTTGGTAGGTTGAAGCTAGAAAGCATTACTTCTACAAGGAGAAGAGCCATCACGAACGGAGAATCCCTCCTACTCTCCGTTTGAGATTAGCGGCTTGTTGAGATTAGCAGTTTGATCAGTGCTCGGTCATGGCCAGTTTAGATGTAAACACCCATGCTTAGAAGTTACAGTAGCGCATTCAAAACCCAGCAGCCAAGAGCAGCTGAAGCTGTAGGTTAAAATATCCCTCTGGAACCACCGCCCAACACACACACACACACACACACACACACACACACACACACTCACCCCCTTGCATTCAGCACTAAAAATGAAAAACCCTTGCATTCCTCTCTGAGCTTCAGCAAACAGCATGTGGGAGAAGTTTGCCTTTCTTCCCAGTATGGCTTTATTTCAGTTGGAGGAGTTCCCAGGAGCACTGTGCCAGTGGAGTGCACAGGAATGATTGATTAGACTAGAACTCCGTCCTGTTCCATTGGATGCTGCTCTTTTTAAGAACTCCATCGTGGATGAATGACCTCACCTGGGCGGAATGAGGAATTACCCAGTAATTATTATGTTAGGGCTCCCACATTTCTCTCTCTCTCTCTATGATTAAATATTTGAATGGTCTCAAGAAACTTGAACTTGCTTTGAAATGAAATGGATTGAGGAAGGAAAAAGAATGTCAGATTTCCTGTGGAATTAAGCCACAAATTAAGAGGATTAGCAGTTTTACATGTAAGTGAGAGCAGAGCTGTGGAGAATCAACTAAAGGAATTCCTTGAGATTTGCATAGTGGTGTAATCTTACGGTTTTAAGGCACACTTCTAACTTTTTGGACCATGGTGATATCTTCACTGAAAATGGCAATAGAACAAAGATGAGGTGAATGACTGAGAGCCCTGTGCTTAAAGGTGAGCCTTGTAGGAGGAGCCCCCCTCCCCCATTAGAGGCAGAGAAATGTTTGCTCTCGGCTCTGGCACTCTGGAGAAGTGACTTGGCATTCAGCCAAGCCTGTTTTACCTCTAAATTTAAAATATTTAAAATATCTACACCAGTTCCTCTTCTCTTGCAAGGTTTTGTTCAGACTCAAAACACAAAACAAGGAAACCCACCACCTAGGATATCCCTGGGTACAGGTTAGATGCCAGCTCTGTCTTGTATGGCAAAAGGCTTGCCTGCAAAAGTCACAGAGGACTAGGGTCAACTAATAGTGAGATGTAGAGAAATTTAATCTACACTCATTGGGAAGAAGAACAGAAAAAGTGTCTGGGGTCTCCAGGTTTTATCCTTGGAGTCCTGGCATGAGCTTAGGTAGACCCTTCTTGAGTGACTGTCATACTTATGTGCAAAGGTAAGGGTGGCCCAGTGCAAAGCAGACTCCCTCCCTGCCTTTCATCCTGCCTTGGATTACCTCATAGGTCCAAGTGAGGAAGTTTTTCTTTTCAGCTAAAGCTGCTTCTAAGAACCTCCTTTAAGATCATCATATTTAAACCAAGTCTGGCAAAGAACAAAATATTTCATCACCTTTGAGTTATTTTAAGCAAAAGGCAACTTTTCTTTCACAAAAGTAAAGTGAGTTTTCAATATTTGTTAACATGGGGAAAATAGCTTTATTGTCAGCTCTTTTGCGGAACACGCAGTGCAGCGTTTGATATTTCAGAATGATTGTCTAAGGTTCATATTCCATTTTAGGCTTAAAAACTCTGTGGCTAGATATACATATGTACAGATCAATATCTTCAATGGACATATATGCCAATGCATATGTTCTTGTGTCTCATTTACCTTTGAAGTTCCTGAAGCCCTCAGCTGGGGATATTATGTCAACTACAAAGGCCTGAAGACTAAACTCTGCAGCAATATAGCTGTGACCCTAAGGTCTACAAGACCCTGCCTGGCAGACTAGCCATACTAAAATAACCAATTAAGGAAAGCAGCTCAGTATAAAATAGGCTTGCAGAAGACCACACTCCTGTGCTTAGCGAAGTCTAGGAAATTTGGCAGTGACTTCTGTAACATTAGCCTAAATAGCAGTGATCTGATTCATAAATAACACCTTTCCTGGGTTTTGTCTATAGTTCTAACTTAACCAGAAAAATTCAAGAAGGCATTTCTAACTTAGGCCCAGCAGACCCTTCTTGTCAGATCTTCCATTGTCTTCCCTTGACTCACTACCCCCACCTGCACCCCACCTATAAGAAGCTGGCTAAGCCCAACTCCCTCCAAGCTCAGAATAAATGGCTTCTGCTGTTTTTATTTGACTGGTCCTGTTTTATTTTCACAATAAGAAATGATAGCTATTTTCTTTCATCTTTATATTCAAGCTTAGAAAAACAGAGCTGGTCACAATGCATTAGGGCTAGCGAGAAATTGTTCCTTTGATCTGCAGAGGTTTTATTAAAATTACTGCATAAAGAATTTGCTCAGAGACTATAGTCGCTGTGGCCTGTGCTCTGTTCTGCTATTTCAGCTGTGCCCTGTCCCCACTAAGACGGGGCAGTGCCCCTGTGTTGCTGCTTTTTCTAAAGCCTGGCACATCACTGCACATGGCTTCTCTCTCCAAGATTTAGGACAACTGATTTTATCTCTAAAAAGGTATATACCTCCTAAAATAAAATAAAATGATCATCATTTCTAAAACAAAACATAGAATTCCTAATATAAATCCTAAACATATTCCTAGGAAGTTAAGTAAGATGGGGTATGTATATGAATGTGCTATGGGGATCGATCCATTATAATTCCAGGTACTTGTGCCTACGCATTCCTTTGAACAATTCTTTTTTTTAAAATTTATGACCAGATTCTCTAAAGATATCTGACATCACTAGAACTTTCTCAACTGCCTCTCTGCAATCTCAGTTTGTTTGTTTTTTCAAATTTTAACCACCAATCACCTACCCAGAGCATCTCACTTAGATTATTCTGTGCTCTATGTATTCTTGTACTGTAGTTCTCTACAGAATAAAAACATAACTCTTTTGTTTCTTCTAGAGGGGATCTTACTATGTAGATTAGTTTGGCCTGGAACTCAGAAATATTCCTGCTTCTTCCTCTGTAGTTGTGGGGACTCCGTGTACATCAACACACCCTGCAAAATATAATTTTCTCCCCCTTCTCCATTACTTTTATTTGTACGAATTTACTTATCTTCTTGTTGATGAAGAATTATTTAGAACCTCCCATCTACTGTTTGCTTTCTTGGCTAGAGCAAGTTCCTACTTGAACATGTTTTACTGAGATGGCTGAATTATCTCTCTCTCCCCAATTCATGTCTTGAATTGGAGCTACCAATAGTAACTCACAATGTGATGATAATGGAAGGTAGGACCTTTACAAAGGTGAGTAAATTAAAGGCAGGCCACTGAGGAGGACCCTGACCCAGTCTACCTTGAGCCCTTCTCAGAGTATAGGATTTAAATTCATAGAACCTCAAAGTGCACCCCTTCAGAAGACAGGCCATGTGGGGCCCTAGTGAGAAGACAGAATAGGTTTCCAGGTGGCTTTTCAAAGGGTCTTTAGTGTTAATTGCCCCTCCCTATACACCTCTCAGAGGCTTTTGAAGGAAGCTTTTAAAATGAGGAACCTATGGTAATTGATAAGTAACTTAAGTAACCTACCCAGAATCACATGACTGATAGGGGGCAGAATTAAGTGTGCAAAGTAAGCCATCTATCTGAGAAACAGAAGGAGAGGGAGGAAAGGAAGGGAATAGGAGAGGGAAGAGGACAAAGAAGGAGGTGGTGGTGGTGGTGGCTGTGGGGGAGAGGAGGAGGAGGAAGAGAAGGAGGAAGAAGAGAAGGAGGAAGAGGAGGAGGAGGAAGAGGAGGAGGAGGAAGAGGAGGAGGAAGAAGAGGAGGAGGAGGAGGTCTAAAAAGCATCAGGTGCCCAAGAGTAACAGTAAAACAGCTTAAGGCAGGGATGCTCTTAAAGTTATAAAAAGACATTGCTCTTAGTGATGATTTCCTGGTATGGCTTAAAAATTGCAAATCCTCCAAAAGAAAAAGTAGACCAATGGGGTTACATTAAACTTCTGCATGTGGGAGGAATCATAAGGTGAAAAGGTGACCTACAGAATTCGAGAACATATTTGCAAAGTAAATGTATAATTAAGATTCCTTGTCTAAAATATATGAGGACATGTGCACCTCAAAGACAAATATTCTGACTTAAAATGTCTAGGACATTTTTCTAAAGAATGTGAACAAATCATCAAAGGGTGTGTGAAAAATGGTCACACCATTAGTCAAGGAAATCCAAATCAAAACCGTGGTGAAATGTCACATCACACCTGATAAAAAGAAGGAAGTAAGTGTTGACAAGGATGTGGACAAAAGAATGCTTTCAGGCACAAATGGTAGGAATATAAATTATGCAGCCATTATGCAAAATTCTTCACTAAACAATTAGTAGCACTATAATTTCATTCAGCAATCATGTTTTTGGGGATATACATATGCATATATATATCCTTACAAAGGCAAGTAAATTAAAATATGAAATATTATATATAAGATGTATATATAATTAATCTATAATTATATAATATATAATGCATATAATATATATATATCCAGGGAAAATGACATCAAATTCTGAGCCCCCTAACTCCTACCCCAATCCATTGCAACATTATTCATAATATTCCAACATATGGCAATACTCAGTGTACCCACCAGCAGGTACATGGATAAAGAACATGGCACATATTCCCAGGAGGATACTACTTGACCTTTAGAAAAGGAGCCATTTTCATTTGCAACAACATCTGATCCTGAAGGATATATAAGTCAGACATAGAAAAATAAACTCTGTGTGATAGTACTTGTATGTGAAATCTGACAGAGTCAAAGTTAGAGTAGGCAAAAGTGGCACGGCGGTTGTCATGAGCTAAAGTGTGGAGAGAATGGGAGATGTTGGCCTGGATGGCGCAAACTGAGTTACAAGAGGAGCACCTCGATGGCTATAGCATGCAGCATGGTGATGATGGGTGTGGTCATGAATTTGAGTGTGGACGTCATAATCTTCACAAAATACACAAATAAAAACTGACATATTGTACACACTGAGTCTACTTAGGCTTTGCCAATTGAATACTGCAAGATAAAGATGAAATTCTAATCATGTTGGATAAGAAGAAAAACTGTAGAAAGAAATGATTAGTTGCCTTTCAAAAGTGCTAAAGAAACACTTATTGTACATAGTCTAAGCTTTCATTGAGGGTAAGCAGAATCTCAATATTTTGAGACATGTCATTTTACCAGTGGTACGGTCTCTCAAGTACAGAAGTCTGGGAATAATGGACTGCCCAGTACTAGGCCCAGGTCAAGCAAGGTCACAGAGCCCAGACAGTAGCAGGTGTGGAAAGCCCCCTGCAGGTGGGGGTTTGTGGGATTATTACCTTGGAAAAGGAGAAAGAAATTTTATGAGGAATTTTTTAATGAAATGTAGAATTCTGCACCCAAAATGCCTGGGGATTGAAGTGTTTCAGAGTTGCCTTTTAGGGGCTATTATAAAGAGATATCTTGGGGCAAGGAGCCTCTAGGAGCACAAAGTTCATTTCTGTTTTAGATGCACTTTGTAGCCATAGGCTAGAAGTAACTTTATATGCTATTTGGCATAATTTTACACATGAAACAAAGTTTTGTGATATGTTATTTTCTAACTGTCAAGTTCATAACGCCCCTGGCTGTGAAGTGTTTGGGTTTTCAGGTGTTTGGAATAGGTACATTCCACCTGTGGCATCAAGAGATCCTATAATAACTTCTTTTCATAGACAATAAAGACCTTGGTTACATGCATTAGAAAACTAAGCCACCAATGGGGGCAGAATGTCTGCCAGCTCTGCAATGAATGAATGTAGTGTGATCTTATAACTCAAGCATGAGTGATACTTCATTGTCATAATATTATAAGATCTGAATGTGAATTTACACAGATGTGTGATGGATTTGTGAAGTTAATGATCACCAAGATGGAAAACAGAAAGCCATCAAATTTTAAGTTGCTAACCATCCCTCATAGGTGAATGATGAGACCTCCCAGAGTCATTAATATAGTTAAAAGATGTTTCCATCAAAACCTACAGGGTTGTGCTTGGTGTACACCTGAGTTTCCCTTTGTGTGCCCCAGGCTTACCAGTCATCTTATGGTTCACTCAGTTCTGACACTTATCATGAGTGGGATCTATCTTTGAGTTGCATTCTCTGGATGACACAGAACAGGCTGTCTGTGCATAGGGCATACCTTCTCCTGACAGGTACCTGAGCATGCCTGTGTGAACTACTGTTCATGGGAGCCTGTGAGAACCCCAACTTGTGGGAGCTCTGGGGGCAATCAGGCTAATGCCCACCACAGTATATAGTCTCTGAGCCAAGGTATGACCCTCCTTCTTTCCATGGGTACCTTAGGAATGGTTGAGGAGAAGACAGAAGTGTGGCTTTCTGTTGTTAGCTTTGCTGGCCATAGGCCTGTGGGCTTAATAACCACTCTAAGAGTCATTTTGTGTCTCCTTAGGAAAAAAGCTACCCCCTAGAGCAACAGTAGAGATCCTTCCAGTCATTAATTTCTGTGACAGAGTATTGAACTGAAAAGAGAAATAAAAAGTTGATGTTTTACTATGGAAATAAATAGAAATCTCTGTAGCTCTTGGTTAGTCATAGTAGTCTACAAAGGAACACAGCCAAGAGAATATGCATAAGCTTAGAGTGTGATTTATTAGACAACCAGTGCTTGGTTAGTTTCAGAGTGGCTGTCGGCAGGCTGGAGGGCTGAGAAACGCTATAGCTGCTGCTCAGTGCTAGAAGCTGGAAAAGCAGAAAGACACAGATGTGGTGGGAGGCTGTGGGTCTAAGTCCTATGTCAAGTTGCTAGGGAAATGAATTCAAAGGCTGGAGTCTGATTTCTTCTGACAGTGATGGCAGCAGAAAGTCTCAGATTCTATAGGGAGGATAGTTTCAGAAAGAAAGAAAGAAA
>NW_021604566.1:2364897-2383531 GCF_004785775.1 Grammomys surdaster
AGAGAGAGAGAGAGAGAGAGAGAGAGAGAGAGAGAGAAGAAAATTATTACTACCATGGAAAAGTACCTTAGCTGTAACACTTCCAGGGAGACTGAAGGTGAAGGTGCAGGACTGACATTTTATGTAAAAAGACAGCCTGTTCTTAAGTAGAAAAGTTAAATTATATTGATGCAATCACTTAACATTTTCTCCTAGGACTTTGTGCCCTATTTTAGTAACAAAAAGATCAGCTGTTCCCAACTATGCCCTTAAAATCAGCTTTCAAAAGAAATAAAAGGGATTTCTAAAAGACTGGAGGTGGGGGAAGGAAAAGCTTGCCCTTATAAGGCTCTGATAACCTCATTTGGAAAGTAATTTCATGTGTTAGAGAGGTAATTCTCTCCTTGTCTGTGTGACAGACTCACAAGAACCTAACAGATCTATCCAGCAACTTGACCACGCTACAATCCCACCGAGTACTGTGGCAATCTAGGAGCGCTCATGACACGCACACTGCAAGTCCTGGGTGCACTTTTTCCTCGTCTCATAATCTTGAAACCTTAACAAAATCATCCAGTTCTCTCACTCTGGGACCTTGCACAGCGAGGACTTTCGAGCCTCCCTTTATTGAAATGTGCTCTTGAACTTACTGGCTATAGACTCCCAGCTTGAGATGAGTAAATAGGCAGGGACTGTGGTTGTTGGACTGTGTTGAACAAGGACCACTGATTGGCAGCTCTCCACACAGGAGGAAGAAGCACACAGGTTGCAAGGAAGGTGATGATGGGTTTCACAGAAACAGAATTACTCAAAATCCCGTGCCCTGCAACATTTTAAGAGATTCCGTGTTTTCACATGATACAAAAATGTCCCCTGGTTTTAAAAGCAATGATGACGGATCTAGCCTTATAAGACCTTAATTGGCCCTATATGTGATTCTAGAATTGGGGAGCAATCTGCATACAATTTCTCAAGACTCTTTACCATAGGAGCAGATTGTATTTGTAGCTGGAGAAAAGGAAGTGGATTTCAAATATAAATATAGAGAGAGGAAAGGCAAAGAATCCATGTTGGTTGCAGCTTGGGTCTGTCCTATTTGACTTTGGTTTCACAGTTGGCATTTGGTAATTGGCTGAGATTCATCTACTTGCTCCCAGAATAGGTTACAACCTGGATACACATCAAGTTTCAGTGCACACTATATGCGGAAATGCTTGAGGAAATTTGAAATTATGTATGAGGTAGCATTTTCATGCTAGGTTGGTATAGTCTCCGCACAAATCTGTGCAGACATTCTGATTTAATTGTGTTTTGTTTTTCCTACATTAAATCATGAGTCCATGGAACATAGGTTGATCAAAACAAAACAAGAACACTTTCATTCTATCACGTGCCTCTTTTTACTCCAAGATAGAATGCTGTTCACAAGGCAGCTAGCTCACTTTCAGAAAGCTCTCACTGTTTCCACCGCATGCATTGAAATGTCGCTATTGTACTGTTACTTCCGGTGTCCTGCTTCTATACGCCATCCGCAGCATGCTATGCCTGATCCCTGATTTATGTTGAAATCTAGGTAGTGCGGTTCTGCTCTGATCTCTTGTTCTCTGTTATTCCAGACACTTTTCTGGGAGTGCGGAACAACAGGGTTTCCATTTCCAAACCCCAGTTTCACTCTGTACCTCCTTGATGCCCTGTAGACTCACCCCTGCCTGCTTCTACCCATTGCTTCCACAAGCATTTCTGCCCCACACCACAGTGTGATGGGACCAGAGCCAGCATCATCAGTCACTGAATCTGCCAACATCAAGCCCTGGCTGAGGCTAAAGCAGCCTTATAAATAATAAGTCAAGGACATGTTTGTTTCACTGAATTCTAAACATTTTTTTCCTTTTGTTATTAACTTTATCCTGCTCCAGTGTCTGGTTTCCCAAAAGCTTTGAAGTTTAACTACTGTTTATCTTGTTGGAACAGTGTCACTGTAAGGAACATTATTGAAATTAAATCTGTGATCTGTATTCCAGTGTGGATGCTGGTGTCATGTGGAACTTGGTCATTGCAACCTCAGCAAGACTGTGGTTGTTGTTAGTTTGTAGGGAAAGAGAGTAGGAAGAGAATGGGGAGAAGGAGGGAGAGGGAAAGAAAGGAACAGACAGACAGACAAACAGACAGAGGAAGGGGATGAGAATAAAGGGATGAACTTAAAGCTTGTCATAATACAAATAATTACAGTGAGAAAGGTTTTAATAGTTTATATGAATAAGTTTATTTTTTCATTTTTATTTTATGTATACATGTTCTCTGTCTGAACGCATGTGTACCACATGTCTGCCTGATGCCCACAGAGGGCATGGGAAAATCCTGGAGCTGGAGTTAAAGACAGTTGTGAGCCACCTTATGGGTTATGGAACCAAACCTTGCTCCTCTGCAAGAGTAGCTAGCAAGAACTCTTAACCAATAATAAGCTGCTTTCCAATATGAATTTTCTCCTTCCCTCTCTCCCTCCCTCCCTCCCTGGCCCCTTCTCTCAATATACTTGAGAAGAGGGTCCAAAGAAACTAAAATAAGCATCTAAATGAAAGCAAGAATTTTTTCTTTCTTTTTTATTTTTTTTATTTTCCTTTTAGTCAAGATGAGTTTTTTGTTTGTTTGTTTTTATTGGCTATTTTATTTAGTTACATTTCAAATGGTGTCCCCCTTCCAGGTCTCCCCTCCACAAACCCCCATCCCATCACCCCTTTGTCAGTAATAGGGTGCTCACCCACCCACCCACTCCCGCACCTCACTGCTCTAGCGTCCCCGTATACTGTGGCATCAAGCCTCTACAGGACCAAGGGCCTCCCCTCCCAATGATGCAAGATAAGGCCATCCTCTGCTACATATGTAGCTGGAGCCATGGACCCATCCACGTATACTCTTCGGTTGGTGATTTAGTTTTATCTTTCTTAAACAAACAAAACAACTGAAAGTTACCCTGAGATTTTCTGCAGGATGTGTTTTTCATCTCAGTGAAACTAAAATCTTCTTTGAAGTCTTTAGAGAGAAACTGGAAATTAATCCGTGATGAAGGCCTCATGGTGATGGATAAAGCCAAGGGTCTCTTCCTGCCTGAGGATGAAAACCTTCGGGAGAAGGGCGACTGGAGCCAGTTCACACTGTGGCAGCAAGGTGAGCTCTTGGCTTCTAGATTATCTTTGTCATGCACCAACCAAATGATAAGTGAGTAGTCTACTGACAGCTGCCTGTGACATATTATATGCCCTCACTTGCATCTGTTCCTTTGTATACATATGTGTATAAGGATAAAAACATAACTGTTTTCAATTAAAGAGTGTGGTATTCACTGTACCCTACAGTGTTTGAATAACTGGAGAGCCCACCATGTCTGTCACTGTGTCAGAAGGGAGTATCTCTGAACTGTATTCACTGCTGTAAAGTACAGGTGACCCTGGGGGGCAAAATGCATGGGTGGGAGCCACCGCAGAGGATAAAGTTGGTGGTGGTAGTGTTTTATGTTATAACTGTTTTCTATTTCCACATTCATACGTATCTTCTTGTTCTTTCCATTGATATTCAGTTATTCTGGGAAACATTTTGGTTGAAAGGCCTTAGTATATTTGTTACATTCTTTATTATTCTAAGTATTTAAGGTTGATGGACATGTGACTTCAGATGCTGAATCTATATTGTATGTGATTTTTTTACTTGAGTTTTAAAAGAGACTGAATTTTTGTCTTGATTTCCATTTTGAATCAAAATAATTGTGTGTATGTGTGTGTATGTTTCTGTGTCTGAAGAGAGAGAGTGTGTGTCTGTGTGTTTTGCAGGATTTAAATGCAGAACTTCACACATATTAGGCAAATGGTGAAATACCAAGTTCTATCTCTTGTATTCCTTTTTGAATAATCAACTTTTTTCCTTTTTATTATATTTTATTATTTAAAACAAATTTTAAATTTAAAGTATTTGGTGCTTTTCCCCCTCACTACCCACCACTCAGCTTTAATTTCTTTCTCAAAAACCACCCAGCCAACTTTAAGTTCTTTCTCAAAAACTAAACAAAACCACAAACCAACAAAACCTTCCAAATCGAGAGAACAAAATAAAATAACACCCCTCTTTCAGCAACAACAAACTGTGACCACATAAAATGACATACACACTCACCACCACCACCACCAACAACAGCAGCAGCAACAATAAACGCTGTGGAGTCTATTATGGGTTGGTCAGCTACTGAACGTGAGCCCTGCCCTGGACTGGTTGATATACCCAGTGTCATTTTATTGGAAAAAAATGAGTTTCCCTCTCACCACTGGTATAAATAACAGTTCACTTGTTAACCTTTGCCCTAGTGGCTAGGTTTTCATAATTTCATTCATTCATTCCATTTTTTAAAATACAATGAATAATAATAAGATAAAACAGAAACAATCACATCAAAGTTGAATGAGGCAAACCAACAGGGGTTAAAAAAAAAAAAAGAGAGTCCAAGAGAAAGCACAAGAATCAGAAACTCAACTCATAACACTAAATTATGGAAACCATAATATAAACACAGAGGACCTGGTGCAGTCCTATGTTAGACCCATACATGCTGCTTCTGAAAGGTCACGCGCAGCTTGGATGGATCACAACAGGCCAAGATGGTTCTACGAGGGGAGGTTTATTAAGAGAGTGGGGGGTGGGGGAGAGAGAGAAAAGAGTAGAGGATAGAGGCCGGCCATGACCACGTGGAGAGAGGGGGAAGAGAAGGGGGGAGGGGAGACAACCTGCAGGTGCTCAGGGTTGAGGAGCAAGAGAGAGGAGGGGCCAAGCAGCCCCTTTTATAGTGGGCAGGGTTACCTGCCTATTGCCAAGTAACTGTGGGGTGGAGCATACCTGGCTGTTGCCAGGTGACTCTGGAGGTGGAGTTTAACAGATTACTAACAGCTTCTGTATATGAGAGCTCACATAAGTTTTGCTTATATTAATTTAGAGGGCCTTGTTTGCTTGGTGTTCACCATCCATTCTGCCTCTTACATTCTCTCTGCTTCCTCTTCCATGGGGTTCCCTGAGTTCTGAGAAAAGGGATTTGATAGAGACATCCCATTTAGTGCTGAGTGTTCCAAGATTTCTCACTCTGCAGGGTCTGTCTGTGGTGCTCTGTATTTGTTCCTATCTGGTGCAGAATGAAGCTGATCAGATGATGGCTGAACAAGGCACTGATCTTCCAGTGTAGCAGAGTATCATTAAGAATCATTTTATTGCTACTTTTTTTCTCTTTAGGCCAGTATTACTTGGATTCTACCCTAGGTTCCTGGGCTATCTAGCCTCAGGTTCTTGGTCACCTGAGAAGTATCAAATGTGGATTTAATCTTGTGAAGTGGGCCTTGTGTCAAGTCAGTTATTGGTTGGTTACTCCCATATCATTGCACTAGTGTATCTTGCAAGCAGTACATCGTTGCAGATAAAAGGTTCATGGTTGATGTGGTGTATACATTTTTTATTAATTATTCCATTTGTTTACATCTCAAATGATATCCCACTTCCGTGTTACCCCCTCTACCAACCCCCTACCCATGATATCCCACTTCCTGATTACCCCTCCTCATCCCATATCCACCCTCCACCCTCCCCTTTGCCTATATGAGGATGCTCCCCCACCCACCCACACTCTCCTGCCCCACCACTCCAGCAGCCCCCTACACTGGGTCATCAAACCTTCCCAGGACCAAGGGCCTCCCCTCCCATTGTTGTCAGGCAAGGCTGTCCTCTGCTACATATGTATCTGGAGTCATGGACCCCTCCAGGTACACTCCTTGGTTGGTGGTCTAGACTCTGGAGAACTGGGTGGTCAGGTTAGCCTATGTTGTTCTTCCAATGGGGTTGCAGTCCCCCTCCGCTGCTCCAGCCCTTCCGCCAGCTCCCGCACCAGGTTCCCTGAGCTCAATCTGATGGTTGGCTCCAAGCATCCACATCTGCATTGATCAGTTGCTGTCCAGGCCTCCCAAGGAACCACCACACTAGGTTCCTGTCAGTGAATTTTATAGGTATTGTTTCAGGAATGGGGTCTTGCTGTCAGTTTATGGAGAACAATCTACAGTCTTGGTAACAGCCTGGGCTGTGGGGTCCTTTTGGCCAGTAACTCCATTAGATGTAACCTAATTCCAGTTATAGGAAGCTTCATTTGATGACAAGAGTTGGCCAATTGGGACTCCATCTCTCAATTATTTGTATATATTTTAGGAGGCTTCTACTATATTAGATTTCCATACTATCCCCCAAATGCCCTTGAATATTAGCTCTTGCTCCATGTATTCCTTCCCATAAACCTCTGTTGACCCTTCCATCCACCCTCCCCCAGTTCATCCATATGTATTTATTCTGTTTCTTTTTCCTAACCAGATCTATCTGTTCCCTCTTGACCCTTACTCTAAACCTACCCTCTATGGGTCTGTGGATTGTAACTTGGCAATCACTGACTTAACACTGGGTATGCACTTATCATCCAATAATCAAATAATAACATTTTGTCTTTGTTGGTCTGGGATACCTCACTCAGGATATATTTATTTGTTTCTTAGTTTGCTTTGTTTTGTTTTTGTTTGTTTGTTTGTTTTGTTCCATCAATTTACCTGTACATTTCATGAGATCATTTTTTAACAGCTGAGTAATTCTCCACTGTGTTAATGTACTATATTTTCTTTATACATTCTTTAGTTGTGGGACATGTAGGTTGTTTCTGATTTCTGGCTGTTATGAATGGATCAGTAATGAACATGTTCGAGCAAGTATCTCTGAGGTAGGATGCTTTATGTATGTGCAGATGAGTAGTAAAGCTGGGTCTTGAGGTATATTGATTCCCATCTTCCTGTGGAACTGCCACACTGATTCCGTAGTGGCTGTTGAGTCTAAACTCCCATCAGCAATGTATGAGTGTTCGCCTTACTTCACTTCCTCTCCAGCAAGAGCTGTCACTTCTTTCGTTGATTGTAGCCATTCTGACAGGAGTTAGATGGAATCTCAAAGTAGTTTTGATTTGCATTTCCCTGGTAGCTAAGGAAGCTGAACATTTCTTTAAGTGTTTCTCAGCCACTTGAGATTTCTCTGTTTAGAATTCTCTATTTATATACGAACCCCATTTTATAATTAGGTTGTTTTCTTGATACTAATTGCCTGAGTTCTTTATGTATTCTCCATATTAGCCCTCTACCAGATGTGTAGTTGTTTAAAATCTTTCCCCATTCTACAGGCCACCACTTTGTCCAAATGATGATATGGTTCAGCAGTTAAAAGCTAGACTCAAAGCCAAAAATATAAGAATAATCAACTTTTTTAGCACTGAAGAATGATAGAACTAACAAATATCATATATTTTCTTCAGCAATAAGTTTATAAATAATTATCTACAGAACTAGGGGCCTGAGTCAGTGTTAGAGCTCTAGCCTGGATTGTACAAGACCCTTTGTTGCCTGCCAGAACTCTAGCAAATTACTATTTGACTATTGTTAACTATGTGTCTTGCTCACAAATTAAACAATGATTGTCAACCATGCTAAAGTATAAAGAAGCCGTACCACACATCTTTATTCTAGAGCCTAAGGGAAATGGTGCTAGTGATCCTCCATCACTTCAGGATGACTGAAGCTTTAAGTCCTTCTCTGCAATCTGCTTGTGGCCCAGGATGTAATGTGATTGGAAATTGTACTTTAGTGCATAGGGCTGGGAAATAACAAGCTCAGTTTACACTGTTGTGCTGAGCAGCCTCTATCATTGATCAGAGTTGTCGTGGAGAATGAAGTTTCTCTTCTCTGTAGTCTTGAATATAAAGAAGAATATGCCCAGGTCTCTAGCTCCATGAATCTACCTGATAAAATCACATGCAAATAATGCATTATTCTTTTGTATCAGTGTTGCCTAGTAAATCTCTTGCCAGAGCTATTTTCCCAAAGAAGCCAAGTTTGCTGCTTGTTGAGAATTAACTTTGGTGACAAATAATAAAAACACAAACAAATCAACTATGTTACCAAAGTTGGGCGTTCCTTATTCAATTTCAGACTCAACTGAATTCTTCCTGCCTTGTAACCTGATGTAACAAAATGAGGAAGTGTTTTTTGAAGCATAGGATTTGGAAATCATGGTCCTCCTTTACAGTCCTGAATGTGTTCTCTCTTGTTCTCTCATGTGGGCATGCCCTGAATCTCCTTGAAAAGAGTATGAAAATGGTTGTGTTGAGTATGGAATAGTTTCCACTGTCAGTGAATGCTGGGAAGAAGAGTATTGAATATATGTCAGTGATTCTTCAGTATTGCTGTGTAATGGGAACTCATTAGTAAAGGGCAACCAAGAAGCAGTCTTGAGATCTGGATTAGTCAGGGTTCTCTAGAATGAAAAAAAATATAGAATGTATGTGTATACATACTATATATATATGAAAGAGAGAGAGAGAGAGAAAGAGAGAGAGAGAGAGAGAGAGAGGAAAGGAGGGAGAGTGAGTAAGGGAGGGAGGGAGGGAGGGAGGGAGGGAGGGACGGACGGAAGGAGAATTTATTAGAATGATTTACAGGCTGTAATCCAGCTACTCCAACAACGGCTGCCTATGAAAAGAAGATCCAAGAATGCAAAAGTTGTTCAGTCTATGAGGCCAGATGTCTCAGCTGGTCTTCAGTATAAGCTGGAATCCTGAAGAAGTGAACTCTAATGCCAGTGAAGAAATGGACTTGCTAATGAAGGCAAGAGCAAGAAAGTAAAGAGAGAAACTGCCTCCTTCCAAGTCCTTTAAATAGGCTTCCAGCAGAAGTGTGGCCCAGATTAGAGGGGTGTCTTCCCACTTCAAAACATTATGGATTAAAGATGTGACTCCCCACCTCGAAGATCCAGATTAGAAGTGGATCCTTCCCACTTCAAGTGATTTAATTAAGGAAAAATTCCCTCACAGGTGTGCCCATCACAAGGCCTATCTAAAAGCCTAGACATCAGATCCATGACAGCTGTGCTATAATTACCAGCTCTCTGCTCTCCCATTTACTATGGTACACCTCTGTGTGTCGGTTTGTCCTGTGTATTATAAGACCTGAGTGGCTTCCTTCCTGGGTACAGTAAACATCATACATCACTCTAAGTATCTGACCATCGTGAGCACTACAGGAATTTTGTGTTTAATGGGCCCTTCCAAACAAATGTGGATACTTAAAACAATGGATTCTAAACTATGGAAGTTGAACTATTACTGCACAACCTTCTCCTGAGAGAGAAACTCTGTACCTTCTGACTTAACAAGGTTTACAAGCTGTATCCCTGATACTTGAGACCAGAAATAGTTCAAGTTTCCGAGTTTTTCTGACATGGGAATAAAGGTACAGCCTTTGCCAGTTGAGTGTTTATGATCAAAGCATGATCTAGACCTGAGGTCATTTAAACACTATCCCCAGAAAGCTCATTTAGTTTCAGGTTGTGGATATGTAGATTTGGGATCCTTGCTTTTTATGTACCTACAGGTTAAAACCCAGACCTCACCAGGGGAAATCCTGGTGACAGGATCGATTTGGTCTTCTTGGCACAACTGACCAATCGGTACACAAGCTCAGGCCTTACCAAAGGGCCAAAGGAAACCCAGCTGCTCTGGCGGCTTTTCAAGCTACCAGACTTCACCCAGCTTTAGCTTGAGCAGCATAGGCCATAGCTGAAAGTCTCATGTCAGACCTTCCAAAACCTTGTTCATAGATGCCCTGGAAAACCAGGGCTAAAAAGTCGATTATGATGGCTTATACATTTGTATGCTATTCTTTCAAGCTAGCATAAATTGTTTGGCTCATTGGGGCACAGTATTACTAACTACAGAGAGCACATGGCAATGTACCTGATTAAGAATCAAATAGTTCATCTGCAAAGAGTTAATAGAACTGTAGAAGCTGTTTCCTAAGTTTAGAGGTCCTCTTGACTGAGGCAGACATCATGGTGCTGTATCTCTTAGAACTCATTTTGTTCTCAGCATAAGATTATCTTGGTGTACATGAACATTAAAGTCCAACTCAACTTTAGATGTAATTTCTTTTATAGGAATTTTGAATGGGAAAACAAGAATTTCTTTCTTTAAAAAACAAAACAAAACAAAATCCTATTGTTTTCCTCCTCCATGAAAGCTAGTGATACTGTATACATTCTGAGCACATCTTCCCAAGAAGAATGTGGAAAAATTTTGCATGGTCCAAGATGCTGAAGATGAAGCCCCAGAATCTGTTCTTGGTACAATTACTCAAAAAATATTTTTTTGCTTAAAGATACTGATGTTCATCATTTAAATATCATTTTAGCAACATGTAAAGTTTCTTAATACATTGAAAAATACACTAAATTCTAACACAAGATGTTTTGCTATCTCTTAGAAATGCATCTCAGGTTAGGGATAGAATATAAAGTGTTCTCCTTTCTTAGATTCTATATTAATTTCCAGTGTGTACTATAACAAATTAACAGAAACTAGTTACTTGAGGCATGGCTCAGAAGTCTTCAGTGAGTATCACTGCTGTCATTATCCTTCAACAAGCTTCAGATTCTAGTATCTGACTATGACTTTTGTGTCCCTTGTCCATCTCTAAAACCAGCAATGGCTAATCAGTCTTCTTATAATCTGAATTATAGACTCTTCTCTCTCATTTTATACATATAAGGGCCCTATAGTGACAACATTGGCCTCTAACTGTCTTTATCTTGGCCTTCACATTCTGATAGCAAAGGTGATCATACAACTACATGTGGCTCAAATGGGATGAGATAGTTTTACTCAATTTAGTTGTGTGTGTGTGTGTGTGTGTGTGTGTGTGTGTGTTTCAGTAGGGGCTCATTATGTGATCAGGTTAATCTTAAAGACTCCTAGGCTCAAGTAATCCTCCTAGTTAACTTCCATTGTAGCTGAGACCACAGATGCACCATGACAACTGTGATTTGCTTCTCTCAATAGTTTCATCATGTTTTGTTCTAGGAAGGAAAAATGAGAATGCCTGTAAAGGAGCTCCTAAGACCTGTACTTTACTAGAGAAGTTTTCTGAGACAACAGGATGCAGAAGAGGACAGGTATCAAGAGTGTTTTCAGAGATGGGAAGAAGACAGTTTGTTGTCAGGAAAGAGGCAGAACTGACCTTTACAAAAATCACAATTATTTCCCATAGCACAATGGATGTCTCTTTTCTCATTCACGTTTTAATGAAACATAATTTCATGTGGTTAATGTCAAAATTTGAAGGTCAAAAATCTTGAGTATTATGTCACATTGTGGGAAACAAGAGTGCTTGTTTTTTGTCTCCTTCACAAAGAAAATAGGATGTGAATATAAGTCCCAAGGGTTACAAAGACTCTCATATGAATTGATACTGATTCTGCTGCTTCTCCATACCTTGTTAAATGGATAATTGGGTGTCATACTTTCTATACAGATCAAATATTCCATCATGCACCCTGGAACTCATGTGTGGCCACACACAGGACCCACAAACTGCAGGCTTCGAATGCATCTAGGGTTGGTGATTCCCAAGGAAGGCTGCAAGATCCGCTGTGCCAATGAGACCAGGTATGTTTCCTTTGTCATTTTCTGTTTTACCCGTCACTCAACAACAGATGTTCCTTCAGAAAGTCTGTGGTTGATGGGATCATGTCCCTAGCTGCAGTATACAGGAATGAAGACATTTGCATCCAGACTTTAGTGTGACCTTCTTTGTGCTTCCTGGGTATAGAGATGTCAGTCACAGTTGGGGCAGGTTTGCCATTTATCCCCAGAGCACTCATCTGCCTGCCCAGCTGCCTTGTTTCATCATGGTGGACAACCTTGCATTCAGGGTCAATTCACTTATCTTAAGTTCCCCACATTCCGCATGGTACTTAAGGTTCCACAGCATGAGTTATGCATATATATATAGCAAGTCTTCCTCCTTGAAGACATCACCCAGTGGACATTTGCATTTTACCCTAGAGGCAACAGCATGGTTCTGTGGGTGATAACCACTTACAGAACCATTTCTGTCACTATATGACTTTGACTAGTCACTTAATCTCCTTAACTCAGCTACCTGCAGGAATAATACTGACTCTTCAGGGCTGTATAATGGTAAAATGAACAATCCTAAGAAGCACTTGATTCTTCTCCTGACATCAGCAAGGCCATGGTAACTGTTAGGACTCACATCATACTTTCTCCTCTTCTAATCACAGCAGCTCATTCACCCTCTTATGAACAAGGCACACTTGCTCAAAGTACACTGAACAATCCTCACAAGCCCTGGCCTTTTTCGAGGAGTTAAATAGATAGTTGTTTTATCTATTCAAAGCATACTAATTACTAGGATCCAATTTCAGTTCCCAACAATAAGACCTGCCATTTGCCATCTTAAGCCATGTGCTCAGTGGTGTGGGTCTTGATGGTTCTTCTGGCCAGCTATCATTGGTGTTAATGCCTCTTAGCCTGTGGATCATGCTGAAATGGAAGCTCCTAGAGATGAGAAATCAGGAAGTTATCTTCTTCTACAGCCCTTATTGTCTATGATAGGGGACAGAATGGAGGAAGAGACAAATGTTATGGGATACACAATGGTGGACCACATGGTACTCTCCTCTTCCAGACATACAAAATCAGGAAGATCGTATGAGAGCTGGTGCTACATGAGCCCAATGGGAGCACAGGTCAAAGGTGACAAGTGGGTCACTTGTCCCTAAGGTTTGGGAATCTTGGGTAGTGTTTTGTTTTGTTTTTCCAGTTTGCTTGCTTATCTGTTTCTATACAAGAGTGTTATGGGTATTGAAAGCTGAGAGGAAAACATTCTGAAACATCTATGAAAATAAAAATGTTAAATCAGAGAAACACTTTGTGGTTCAGCAGCCAAGAGTAGAGAGCACGGGAGGAGGAATGTAGGGGAGTGAGTGTGACCAAGGCCAGTTCATAAGAAGGAAGCTTCTGACACCAAACTTATTGGCACGGTTCATAGTCGGGGATTATTTTCTGAAGGGAAGAGATGAAAGCACCATTAGTAACTGAGACAGTGAAAGGTTCCAAAGTGAAGAAGAGTAATATCTGGGTGCTGGAAAGAAATGTAGAATAAAGAAACAGGAGATATGAGAGAGTGGGCTCAGGGGAATCCTCAAAGTGTGATCATCGAAGAAATCCAACATGGCTCTAAACATTCAGTCTTCAGCAGGAAGATGCTGGTGCCTGAACACATTGACAACTGGAAATGTATGAGGCAAGTTAATGGGAAGGAAAAATGAATTTAGTGTTCATACCTATTTTATTTACATTGCTATTGGAACAGAGGTGAATTATCAAAGAGCTGGCTAGAACTGGCATAAATAAAATTGAATATGGAGACAGAGATTTGAGAGTCAAGCTTGGCAGTAGCTGTGAGAGGCAACTTGACCAATATCTGAGTTATGACAGAAAGGAAAAGAAGCCATGAAGATGTCTTGCAAAACCTTTGGAAATTTAGTATGGGGCTTTAGGGTCCCCCATGCCATGGGGAGGGGGTGTTATGGGAAGCAGAGATGGATGGCAGCACAAGGAAGTGACTAGAATCTTCCAGTTCTCCTTCCTGAATACCAAATAGTCTTTTAGAACTTGTCTGGTGGCTTTCAACCATTTCCATGCATGTTTTGTCTCTTACGTCCTCTTTTCTCCTTCCCTCTTTTCTCTCCCTCCCTTTTTCCCTCCTTCCTTCTTCTTGTCTATTCAGCTTATAGTTACTTGTAACCAGATTACTCAATTAAGTACCCCTTTAGGCATAGGCAGGAAAGTGTGGAGCTGACCCTTGACTTCAAAGGCCTGAGGAGGAAGAAGAAAGCTCAGCCTGAAGGATGGCCATGGCAGGCATACAGACAGGCTGACAGGCAGGCAGGCAGGGAGTGGTTGGGTGGACAGAGCCAGAAGTGTATCCACAAAGTCTCTGAGAACTCAGAACATTAGGTGACTGACTTATTTAGGATTTTATCCCTGTGAAGAGACACCGTGATCATAGCAACTCATATAATGAAAAACATTTCATTTGGTCTGGCTTATAGTCTCAGAGGTTCAGTCAATTATCATCATTGTGGGAAGAATGGTTCTGGAAGAGCTGAGAGTTCTACATCTTGACCCAAAGGCATCCAGGAGGCGGGGGTCTCTTCCACTCTGGGAAGAACTTGAGCATTGGGAGACCTCAAAGCTGCCTACACAGTGGCATACTTCCTTGAACAAGGCCACACCTATTCCAACAAGGTCACACCTCCTAATGGTGCCACTTTCCTTGGGCCAAGCATATTCAAACCACCACAGTTGTCTTACCTGGAATTTCCCATTTGGGTGTTCCGTTGCACCAGATTCTCCAGTCTGTCATGGCCACACTTGAAGATGCAAGCCACGACTATCCCCTCCATGAGTCTTAAACCACCCCTAGATTAATGGTTCTCACCAAATAGAGGTCACACAGCTTACATAGAGGACTCTCAATAGGATATTAACTTGCAGACTATCAGTTTCTGCTGAGCTAAAATATACTCTAGTTCATGTGTCACTAAAGAGCTACTAACAACAGTAATTTGCAGGTGGTCTATTTTATAAATTCACAGTCATTTTAAAAAAGTACTCACTGCCCATTTGCCTACTACAAGGCACTGAGTTGATTCTGAAGAGAGCTGGGAGCATGGAGAACCTTGTTTCTCACTTTGGCTGCCTGTCAGCAGTCCTTCTCCATCCCTGCTGTCAGGGGTGCCCTAGTCTGAGGTGCATTCTCATCCTTAATCCGTCAGTCGGTGGTACTCTGAATGGATTTAATGTTTCATTGACAGAATAGTGCTTTTCATAAGAGAAATGGGTTGATTTAGCTAAGTTCTATGGACTGCTTAAAGTACATATACCAGGGAAACTGAATAGCCTACAGTCTGTAAGGATTTAGAATACAAAGGCTTTCAAACAAAATCTGGAAGCTTCATTCTGTGATCCGTTGTACAAGGACCGTGTGTCAAAACAAGCACGCCAGGAAAGAAGTCAGACTTCCTTGTGCTGAATGGCAGGCAGTGATTTTTCAGGACCTGATGCCTGGCCTGCTGAAAGACTAGGTTACCCACAGCAGTTTGTTTTCTGTAATTCTCAGATCTTGATAATCAGATTTCTCCTTCTCTAGAACCATGGGATCCCTGCCAGGGTGTGAGTCCTTTAAATACTCCATCACTACAACACAAAGCACAATATTTTTTTTCTCTGACAGCGAGCTTGCAAGATATGTAGCCTCTACACTTTAAAATACCATTTCACATTTACAAATGCCTTCTGATTAAAAGATGAGATTGTGTGCCCCTTGGAAATAATTTATGAGACACAGAGAAATACGACGTAACGGATTGTCTTTGATCCTGTTACTCAGAGGTATTATCCAGATGCTTCTTGGTGCTGCCACTAGTCTGTTATTAATGCCAGTGGCACAGCCAGTTCTAAGCACATTAGGTACAACATCATTCTTAACAGTAATCCCAGGTAATCAGGTTCATTAAAATCCATGTGTTACAAATCAGAAGACTAAACTGTAAAAACACACTGCCTATTTGTATTAGTTTCTTTGGGAATTTATAAATGGCCACATGCTAGATGATGTAAGACAACTGAAGTTCATTCTGTGAGATCCAGGCGTTTGCAGGGCTGGCTCCTTTGGGAGCCTCAAGGAGACCATTTGTCCCTCTCTTCTCATTCTGGGGCTGCTTTTTAGCCTTGGTGTTCCTTGGCTGGTAGATACTTAACTCCAAGCTCTGCTTCTACCTTCACCTGCTACCTGTATCTTCTTGTTTATTCTTTGATACTGACTCTGTTGGATTTAGGGACCTTTAAAAGCACAAACTTGATATCTGCTTAGATCCCTATTTCAGAATAACTTTCCAACAGATGTGGGTTTTTATAATTATATTAACAGGTAGTCAAAAGTAGGCTTAATCCTAGGTATTGGGGATTGAACTATATTCCTAGGCCCAACCTCACAGTCTTGATGAGACACATGGTGGGGCACTTCTTCCTGTGCCACTGGCAAGCATTAAGCACTGGCAAAGCACTGTTAAAATCTGTTAAAGTTACTGTCAATATTAATGATACGTTCATTAAGTTTTTACGTAAGTAAGATGGTGGGGATGGATCATGTGACTTCCTACGTGGCGTTTATTGGACAGTTGTCCTGCTGCGGCTGTCTTCAGCAAAAGGTCTGTCAAATAACCAGCAAGGAGTACCTTTACCAATACCATCTGACTGTAACACCATTTAGATACCTTCAAAAAGCTAAGTGCAGACACATCTCATTAACTCAGCCCCTAAAAGCTAAACTTTGTACTAGACTTTGCTATCTCAAGCTAAGAGATAGCTTGAGGGGATCCCTGCAACCCTATGCTTTCAGATCACTAAGGGGAGCTCTTCCCTGGCTGTGTATCAGCAAGACAACACTGACTAATGCTCAGAGGGAAGGATGTGATTGGTCCAAACCTAAGCAAGGCTCTTTGGGTAATAAAGCTAACTGGAAAACACTCCTCTGTGTTTCACCTGGTATTGTAACATCAAGTCCATTAAAAAAGTAACCTTTCCTTTCCTACACTTAGTAATGTATGCTGAGCTAGTAACACTACTAGAAACAACAGAAGACAGCAGACACAGGGCAGTAGCAGTGATTCCTGGGGAAAAGCCAGGTCAGGGAAGGTCAAGCTAGCCAAATCTCAGGCCTCTAAAGCTGCTGAAGTTAGCCAGGGCAGCAAACTTTCATGGCTGAAGTAGAGTAGTAGAGAGACAGCAAGAGAGGACGGAGAGCTGACAGTGAGGAGGGACCAGATGCTTCAAGGAGCTAGGGCAGAGAACCTGTAGGCCTTTGTCACCAGAGAACTAAGTATGTAAAGCCAAGGGTCTCAGATCCAGGATATGACAATGGCAATGTTAAGGGCTAAAGAACCTGCTTTCTAGGCCTGGGCAGAGCTGTAACACTAGCTACTGTCAAGGCCTGAAGAATGGAGATAGACTAGAACAGCCTAGAGGCTGCAACAGCAGCTGCAAGCAAGCAAGGGCTCAGGAATCTTGGGTTCCTAGACCTACCTAAAGCCCCAGCAGGCCCAGGGCAAGGAGTCCTGATCCCAGAGGCCCTCAGCATAAGGAGGTAGCACCGCTTCTTGCTCCCTCTTGCTTACTGCTGCTTCTCACCACTGCCAGCCATAGAGGGAAATGAGCCATCAAAGGCCAGCACTTGGATAACTCCTTTGTCACATTTTATATCTGGATAGACAGCCAGACCCTCAGCCAGTTGATTGGCAATGCTGCTATGTATAGCCACATCAATTACTTTTCAAGAAAATGCCCAACAGACTTGCTTTCAGGTAATCAAATAGAGGTATTTTCTCAGGTAACCTATGGAGTCCTCATAGCTGTCCTGCAGACCAGCATCACTGCCTGAAACCTGAAACAGCACTGGCAAGTAGTCAGGAAAGCACACACTGGCATTAGTGTCCAATGAGAGGTGAACAGGCATGTAGCCATTCACTTTGTTAATATATTGCTGTACAAAAAAACAGTATGTCTTATAAAGTGTGTTTCTGAATCTGCCAAGTCTCTAAGGTTATGTAGACATCATGCCAAAAGAAATAAATTAAGAAAAAAATTTTTTAATCTGCCACAAGTTCATAGTAGTTTTTGATTTTGCTTTGTTTTTAGTGGGTATCTGAGAAGGTGTATTAAGTCTTATGATTTTCACATTAAAAAGCTGTGAATTTTAAATCATTTGCAACAAGATATTTTCACCCACTTTCTTTTCTCCATTTTGATTTTCTCCCACCAGAATCATAGATCTGTCCTGCAAAGTTAGTCTCTGTTCCATTTGCATTGCAGTGAGACTTCATTCAGATAGCCACCAGAGCCTTCCCCTCTGGGGCCATGCAAGAACACTTTTAACCACTAGGAGGTTTTTTTTTTCCTGAGCTTTGCTTGCTGTTAAATAATAGCATTTTTCTTCTAAGCAACATGACGAGTTAAAGGCACCAGTATAGTGTGCGTCACCCTGTTGGGTCAGCACAGGCTATATCTACAGTTCTTCCTACACTCGGCTAAATAGAATGCACACATACGTGTAGCTCCCCACCACAGGAAATTGCAGAACCTGTGGAGAAAATGGATTGTGTAAGTGTTTGATTGTTGAAAGAATTGTTGAGAAGTTGGAAATCATTTTCCTGTAGTAGTAAATGGTGTGGAAGCTGCTGGGGTCAGCCTGCAGAAGCTTCACAAACCCGTCTTTCTAATAGGATTTGAGAAGAGACTGTGTGGGAGATGCATCCGAGTCTTTAGATTTTAGAATTATGTGATTTCATAAAAACAGGTTACAAACACTGAACTAGCGTGACCTGAGTTCAAATCCTTGCTTTTTCTTAGTTGGTGTGATGGCTTGACACCCTCGTTGTCTTAGTCACTGTTATGCTACTGTGAAAGACACCATGACCAAGGCAGCTCTTATGAGAGAAATGTATTTAATTGGGGTTTTGTTTACAGATTTAGAGTTAGTTCATTATCACCACGGTGAAGAATATGACAGCTGCAGGCAGGCACTGGAGCAGTAGCTGAGAGCTACATCCTGATTTGCAGGTCAGGAAGGGGGGAGGGAAGGAGGGAGAAAAGAGAGAGAGAGAGAGAGAGAGAGAGAGAGAGAGAGAG
>NW_021604566.1:2383631-2447702 GCF_004785775.1 Grammomys surdaster
AGAGAGAGAGAGAGAGTCTGAGAGAGACTGAAACTAGGCTGACATGAGCTTTTGAAATCTCAGAGCCCACCCCCAGTGACACACTTTTTCCAGCAAGGCCACACCCTACCCTAACAAGGCCACACCTCCTAATCCTTCTCAAATAGTGCTGCTCCCTAGTGATTAAACATTCAAATATGTGAGCCAGGGGGGTGGGGGGCATTTTATTCAAACCATCACATTCATGAAACCTGACTTTCCTCATCTCTAAAATAGGAATAATAAATGCCTATGTATTCATAATCTGAGTATTAAAGCTTTCCATAGGAATGAATGCACTCACAATGCACTGAGAGTTCTGCGTGACACATGTACCCCATATGTTTGAGTCATTGTTACCTTTGTGTCTAGCTGCTGCAGAAGGGGTTCATCTGTCCGGTAGATTTGAGAGAGTGAGCCCAGCACTCCTGTATCATCAGTGATGGTTCTTGTCACCTAGAGTACACACTCGGGCTTTGGGGAGTCAGGAAATGATGGAAGAGCATCTGCAAGGTGTGTTGGCCCATGGCTGGTGAATGTGTGGCACGCATGGGAAGTGGGATTTGAGAGAGTAGGCAAGAGTGGTTTTCCCAAGGTTTGCCTGTTTCAGAATAGGGACATTTCACATCTCAGTAAGTGTACAAGTTAAAGATATCAGCATAGTACGTGTGTGGCCCTGCTGGTTCAGCACAGCTATCTCCCCCAACGTGTATTTCTCACCCTTCTCCTGGACCAACCCTGATACCAGAGTTTGGGTTCAGGGCTGTCATCTCATCCTGTATCTCTGTTCTACTTCTAGATGAGATGTAGTAAAGCATCAATCATAATCAACTCAGGCACAAGGGGATTATTTCATCCCACACTTTGCAGTCTATCATCTAGAGAAGTCAAGGCAGGAACTGAAGAAGAGGCTGTGGAGGAACACCTCGTACATGCTTGTTTGCTCTCCATGGCTTGCTCAGCTTGCTTTCATGTATACTCCAGGTATTAGTTCAGGGCTAACATTACCAAAATTGAGCTAGGCCTTTCCAGGTCAACCATTAAGAAAATGTCCCAAAGTCCTGCCCACAGTCCAAACTGATAAGAACAATGGCTCAATTGGTGTTCCTTCTTCCTGGGTAACTGCTGTTTGTGTCATTGACATACACTTACAAGCACAGGCAGGTGAGCTATTCTCTCTGGTACCATCTGCCTCTTTCCGTATTCTTATCTGTTTATCTGTGTCACGGCCCCTTCTGATACTGATAACCTAGAACCAAGAGAAGGAAGGTAGCAATGGCTGGCAAGGAGAGGCACAGAGGAGGGCACAGGACTAATTTGATGTGACCAGGTGAGGAATTCCTCTGGTACACCAGCTGGAGGGATCTCCCCACAAGGAAAGAGGCAACAAGGCTGAGTGTGCCAGGGAGTGCATGGTTTAATCCTAATTGGAAAAGAGGTTCTCTGTAAAGTTAGGCCATTTTTAGGGTACTCACATTTGAGCAAACTAGTGAACACTGCCCATGTCTTAGATGAAAGTTCGCTTACTGTACCTTGTCATTGATAGAACGAGCTCATCATAACCAAGCGTTTCACTCAAAGAATTAAGAGAACTTTGGTGCTGAAAGGAGACTGTGAATCCATCTTAACCATTTTCAGACATTATGCAAATGGACATGTGAAAGGCTTTGCTGTGGTCAAAGCTGGTTAGCAGCCATCATAGTAAGAACACAAGCAACCTGGCTTCCAAAACAATGATATATGGAGGCAGGAGAGTATTTCTGTCTGTGTATTTTGAGGTAAAGGGGACAGAGGATGGTGGTAATGGGATTTCACATCATTGAGAGCCTATGCCAGATTTTCCAAACTAGGAGACTGAAATAGATAAGAATGTATAAGGGTTGGGTTTGGTTTTATTGTTTCTGGGCTCTGAACCTCCTTTTCCTGTGTTCCACTCAGCCACATTAAATGCCTTGAAGGTCACATCAGCATGGCATCCTCAGATACCAAGACTGTCCCTCAGTTCATGATCTTGAGCTAAAGGTTGTAACAGCAAACCTAAGGGATTCCCACAGCTTCTACAGAATCTGCCTGTCTTGAGAGCTAGGTTTGTCTTCATGAAGTTCCTTTGGATAAAAATTACAACCATGCCATGACTTTCACCCATTTGAAAGCATTCTCGCAAAGCTCACAGACATTTGTATCTGTCGTAGTTTTAAGTAGAAGACTGTAAGCATGTAGAGTTACCACTAGCCTTATGAATATTGGTGGTAATTGTATGACAGAATTACAGCTATTAAGTATGCCTTGCCACCATTATACCATTATCATTAGTCATAATTATAGTACTTTGAGAAGTTGAGGGATTATGCAATATTGTTTTATCTTATTACTGGATATTTTTACATCTTTTGGCATAACAAAGTATAAGGCCTTCCCCTCTCAATAGTCAGATATTCAAACAGTAAGCAGCGTATTTATTCAGCCCCTACCACCTCTAACCCTGTATCATGAGCCCTCACAGGAGGGCTTTGGGACCAGCTGCAGGAGGCTGCCTCCCAAGGCTACCCTGAAAAGCTTGGCTGCTCTTTCAGCTGCTTGTATCATAATTCGTTCATAACTTAGTCATAATTTGTAGAGCTTTTCTCGAAATGCAAGCGTTCTAGAAACTATGCTTGTGTCAATGATCCTTTGTTTTTTCATTCAAAAAAGATCCACAGTCCTTTGACAATGGCATGCCCCATCTCTTTGTAATGGAAAAACATGCTCTTTCCCAGGCTGGTGATATCTGTCTAGGGTAACCCTGTGCTGAGACCTGACTTGGATAAGGTTCTATCGTCCTTTCCTTTGCCTCTTTGGGATGATTGAAGCTGAAGTTTTACTTATCCTGTCTCTGAAAACTAGTAAAAAGTCAGAGGACTGTGTTTTTAAGAAAAGGATATAAACTAAGTAATTACTACTGCAGTGTTCTGTGGAAACAGAAAATTCAAGGACATACTTATTGATACAGGATCTAATTGTATAGCCCAGGCTGGCCTTGTGCTCACCGTGTAGACCATTTGAACTCATGATCATACTTCCTCAAGCTCTGCATAGTCTTTTAAAGACTCATTAAACTCCGTCAGTGGCTGATGAGATGGATTAGCGAGTAAAGGTGCCTGCCTCCAAGTTCAACAACCTTAGCTCAGACCCAGAGATACACATGGTGGAAGACAACCATCTCCTGCATCTCCACCACCACACATGCAGCTAAGAAATACTCACAAGCACATGCACACATGCACATATCCACACATGTCATATGTCAATAAAATATATTAAAATGAATTCTATTAAAGAAAAGTCCAGTGCACAATCCATGGAAATGCCCTCAAGCTTTGAGGTTTATTTTTTTTTTAAAGAAATGGTTAAGTAATGGCCCTGGCATGTCCACCCTTTCCACATTGCAAGACCATACCATTATTTACATAGTTTATGCTCAAGAACCATGTGATCAATTATCAAAAAAAAAAAATTCCACAATCTTTTAAGTAAGTTAAAGATTTTTGTGTTAGGCTATATTCATAACTATCCCAGGACATATGTGACCCACAGTTGCAAAAAGGATATACCTGATACTGATACACATTTGACTTAGAATACTAGAAAATCCATAAACAGTGCCTCCAAAGTCATTCTATGTAGAACTCAATATGCTCCATGGAAATCACTCTTCCTAGTTCACAGGAAATGTAAGTTAATGAATGGAATGATTATGTTTTTTAAATATTCCTAAATCTTTGGTTTCATTTATACCAATCAAAATATCCTGGAAAATGTCATTTTATGCAATGGAGATTTTTGTATTTTATTTGAATTACATGTAGACTTTTAAATAGCTTCCAGATTCTCTGGTACTCAAATAACTTCAAGAGCCATTTGTCATTGGTCTCCAAAATATATTTTGAGTCTTCATAAATTAAATCAGATTTCATAAGGAGTGATGTCAAATATATTCTTAGTAATCTATTGTCTTTTCCATATTTCTTGTTTTCTTCCCATGTCTGTTTCATAATTTCTACTATGAAGTTGAATGGGTACCAGATCCTCTTATCAAGTCTGCAGGTGCCAAACAAGTGAAAATGTGCAAAATTCAGACATACCAAATGCTTAATATAATAATAGCTTTACCTGCAGCATTTCAACCTTATTGTTATGAAGAAATGAAACCCATTTACTAGAAGCTGAACTTTTAATTTTTAGTTTTTTCCTGGGTCAGCAATATGTGCCTTCTATCACCTTCTAGTGTTGCTGGAACTCAGCAGCCTAGCTACAGTCAGCCACTTGGACTACCAGCCGAAATGCTACCAGGTGCTATGTTGCTGGAATTTGTTGGATATTGGTTTCTGATAAGTAATGTTAGCAATTCCACACATTAATATACAGTAGGCTTTGCATTAGATACCCTTGCCCAGCTAATGTCAACATTCAGAGCATGTATACTGTAGGCTAGGCTGGCATCTTTAGTCAGGATAGTGTATTGTGTACATCAGCAATGCATGGGACTTTTGATTCATGATGGATTTATTAGGGAATAAATCATCCTTAATAAAGAAGCATCAGTAACTTGCCCCAGATCACACAAGTGACAAATGCCAGAATCAAAAGATTTTATTCTGCCCTCTTCAAGGCCTATCCCACTGGGTTCTGATGCTTTTTCACTCTTTTCTCTCATATGTCCCTGTTGACTTTCCTTTTCTTCCTCCTTCATTTAATCATGGTTAAATACACATCATAAAGTAAAATATATTAACCATTTTAAAACAGGTGGTTGGTTAGCAGTCACTCACATAAATAGGTCCAGAATAATCTAGACTGGACAGTTGAGTATTAAGTCTGTACCTCTATCCCAACTGAACCCACCAGCTTCCACTTCTCTTTAGTCTTTGATCTCAACTACTCCAAGACCTTAAACAAGCAGAGTCTGGTCTTTACTGACTACCTTGATTCATTCAGCATAATGCCCTTAAGATACATCTACATTGGGTTGGGGAGATGGCTCCCTGAATAAAAGCCCTTGCGGTCACATCTGGGGAATGTTTACATCTCTTAGAAGGACACCTGACACAGGGTCCAAATGATTTCATTTCCAGCTCAGTCAGTTTGTTGAAGATTCATTTTACGGAAGAAAGGAGTCTTACATTCAGTGACCGGAAAACCAGACTAGGTGTTTTCTAAGTAGTATTCTATCTTAGGAAAACAGACAGATTGGAAATTAATCTTGTTTATATTCTTAGCTTCATCTACTATGTAAGTGGGTTATACATGGAATATCTTAAATCAGTGCTGCAAAGCACCCTACGGGGCCTCCAGCAGAACCTCAGGAGAAAGCTATGTGAAAACCAAACTCTAGAATGATAGTCTAAATGGAGCACCAAGAAGGAAACATGCAGGTGGGAGCTGTTCAATGCTTTTCTAGCCCACCAAAGGTTGTGGGCGGGGTCAGAGCTCCGGTCTTTATATAGACATATTAACGTGAAAATACATATTAAGTGATATTAATGTGCTAAATACTGTTAACTTTTAAAGGAAATTTTCACTAGGACTTCTTTAAAAATATTAATTCCACTTAAGGATTTAAAATTTTGTATTGCACCTTAGCAAAGAGTTATAGTAGCAGGAGCGGTGCTAGCTGGTTACCATATTATCACCAGGACACATTCCTTGAGAACATCATTGATGTCGTTTTGTGTGCTACCAACTGTGGGCACTGTGGCCATCTGGCTCAGACGGTCATGGGCATTGATCTTCAGCAGGATTCCTGGCCTCTAGCCACTAGAGGGCAGTACTGTGCTCCACACCTTCTGTGACAATGAGAAACGTTTACAGGAGTTTCCAAATGTGGGGATGGATTTAGGGGAGGCAGAGTCACTCCAGAGAAGAATAACTGGCATATTGGAGAAATCTAACAACAATATTTCTAAGTTAATAAACTGATAAAGCAGTAGCTAATATTTAATAAAAAGATCAATCTCTCTTCTTCATCTACCACCTACCTACTTGCCCCTTCCCTCTACTGCGTGCCTCTCAGCTTTTTATCTTGCATTTAGCAAATGCAAATTTCATACAATTCCTCTGGATATAGGGAACCGAGTGTTCACTCCAAGGTTTATAAAGGACAGAAACTTAGACTGGACTCTAAATGACAGGATAGGCATTTATTACCATGCAAAATCAAACATGAAAAGGAAACTAAGAAAAGAACAAACCAAAAAGAAAGAAAAGGAGGGGGCAATAAACTAACCCTACTATGTTTAAATACTTAAACAGAGAGAGGGTCATTTTCTTGATCTAAGTGTTATCAGAAAAATTGAACAATGTCACTGGCTGTAAGGAACAAACTACAGGATAGACAGAAGAAAAAGATAGCAAGTACCCAACGAGACAGTACCCTCCCCCCCAGCCCCTGCCCACAGCAGCAAAATCACAAGGGACAAAAGGTGGGAGCAACCCAAATGTCACTCACTGAATGAGGATACAATGAACTAGAGGAAGCACACAACAGCATACAACAGCACACAGCAGCACACAACTTGGTCTTCAAGCAGGAAGAAGCTCTAGCGATTCTAGAACTCACCTGCGCACCCTTTTATTTTGTGTAAGCGGATGGTGAAGTGGGATGGGAAAGTGGAATCCTGTGCACTCGTGTGTGTGTGTGTGTGTGTGTGTGTACATTTGTGGGAGGGTAAATGGAGGCATATGTGTATAACGCCACATATGTGTGAAGCTCAGAGACAGCCCTGAGTGTCGGTCAGCACCCTCTGTCTTGTTTGAATAGGGTCTCTCTTATTCTTCACCACTTTATACACCAGGCAAGCTGTCTAACAATCTTCCCAAGATTCTTTTGTCTTGAAGTTTCTCATCTCCCCATAAGAACACTAGAATTATAGGTGCTCATCCTATGTGTCTGCCTTTTATGTGGGCTCTAGGGGAGGGAACTTTGGTTCTCACCACCCAGAAGCCTAAACCAGTCTCTAAAGTGATAAATGGGACAGCTGTGGAGTTATTGTCCTAGGAGTTGTCCCCTGCATGAGCTACCAGGGCGCACACCTAGATCAGCAGTTCTCAGCCCTATTGGCTGCAACCCTTTTGGGGATCCAACAACCCTTTCACAGTGGACACCTATCAGATATCCTGCCTATCATAAATGCATTATGATTCCTAATAGTAGCAAAACTTACAGTTCGAAGGTAGCAATGAAATAATTTTATGGTTGGGGGTCACCACAACACAACACAAGGAACTGTATTAAAGGGTTGGGTCACAGCATTAGGACGTTGACAACCACTATTCTAGATACTTACTCACCTGGTTTAAGGCTGGAGCCAGGCTAAATGGAGAGTATGAAGACTGTCAGTATTAAATTGCTGTCCCTAATAAGAAAGAAGCCTGAAGTTCTTAATTATTAATGGAAGGCTATTTTAAGGCTTGGTGTTATGGTCATATCCCAATGAAGGTCACAAATGATGCCTTCTGCCCATGGACAGAAACTGGTCCTCAGGCCTTCGAAACTCCCAAGGCCATTCTGACAAATGCATGTCTTTCTCTTCCAGGACGTGGGAAGAAGGCAAGGTGCTCATCTTTGATGACTCCTTTGAGCACGAGGTTTGGCAGGATGCTTCATCTTTCCGGCTGATATTCATTGTGGATGTGTGGCACCCCGAGCTGACCACTCAGCAGAGACACAGCCTCCCTGCAATTTGAAAGGCATCCACACAGATTTAGTTGTTCTCCAAGGAGGCTGCCTTTCTGATTCCTTTTGGGTGGGGAGATAGAAGTTCAAGTGCTGTGACTCTTCATCCCCTTGTCTTACAGCTGAAGACCTCTCAGACTCTTTCAAGATTAGAACTCACTGGAGGGAGTATTTGCCTTCCTGCAATTCATATAGGAGACCCCTTGCTTCATGTCACCCATGACAGCACAGAGCTGATGCCTAGATTGAAGGGGAATTCTAGGTTGTGTTTTCTACATGGCTGGCCAAAGATATTTTTCTACATAGAATAGTGTCTACATCAATGTACCTGGAGTATATATTATATATAGAAACTGTGAATGAATCACTTTAGTTTGTAATTTTTCTATGCAGTTATATTTTTCCAAGTAGCTAAACTGTTCTGTCACCATTTACCCTCATGTTTTCATTGACTTTAATGACAAGAAGTATAAATTCTTTACTTCTAACAGTTAAATAGTAATCTTCCTGGTAAATTCAGACATCTTTCTTGGAGAAAAAAAAGTCACGTGTGAAGAAAAGAACTTTGTTTTCCTAACATAAATGGGAAGTTATTCCAGGAGGCATGAACTGTGCCAACACTTGCCCTTGTGTCCTCATTTAGACTCAGTGTCTCCCCCTTTCTTTGTGATAATAATAGAAAGCTCTTATTTCTAAGAGCAACATTTTTTTTCTAATTACACTGAGCAACGCCATGGAAACATTTCATATTGTGATAAGAAAATACAACAGATAATGGAGCTTGGAGAGAAAATATCACATGGAAGTGAAACTTCCTGCTCAGAATCAGGAAGCCAGGTAGCCTGTCCTCTTTGCCTTCTGTACACAAGGCTTGGAATCTGCAGGGTCTGCCTACTGTAGATCCACTTGAGTGTCAAGAAGATATCCACTTGAGTGTTAAGAAGATGACCTCTTGGTTTCTGAGAGTCTCCATTATTTTATCCATGTAGGAACAGCAACATAGGAAGTGCCCAGGGATGCTAACATCCTAGGTGGTCAAACATGCTTGATTACGAATTTGCAGGGCTTTTCCATCTTCTTTTCTCAAAATAATGTCAGCCATCTCATTATATTTTGAAGCAGCCTTTCACAGGCATGTTTGATCTGAGTGCTACCCATGGCTGAGAAAGAGCAGTAGAACGCCATCCTCCTCCTCAAGATGATCATTAGTAAGGCATTACTGCTTTTTATTTTCTATTTTAAAATTAAAGATAACTCAAGCCTTAGAATGTAATGACATTCATGCACTGATCTATAAGCCAGTTGAACAACACTGCCACAGAAATGGCTGGTATTCAGGCCCCTCACATAGACAAAACCAATGTAAAAACAAGCAGCTTTCTGTACCTCACGTAAAGAGCAATTCATTGAAATTGATCCTGTCCCTTTTATCTTAAGGACATTAGCTCTTAGTAGGAAAGTTTACAAAATATGTGTCCCGTTCTTAAAATAGGTGCATGTTCCTTCCTTTGCCAGTGTTCAAAAATTCCTCTAAAACAGATGGCAAAGGCATGAGGGGAAATATCAAATCCTTAACAAATTCCAGAAAAAGAAAACAAACTCACAGACAACAAAAAAGTTATTTGTGTTCTTCAGTATTTATTAAACGGAGGAACTTACTGACAAAAGGCAATACAATCCAGTGTTCATGTAGTAACCCTTGGTTACCCACTGGGTTTGGTCTTCCTACATATTACATACACATAACGAAATGCAAACCATGTGTTCTCATTGTTAAACTATCACCTTACATTCATGTAATAAAAGGGTGGAAATGAGTGAAAATTAGCTTTTAACTTAGTAAATATAACATGTTTTTTAAAATATGGTCATTACAGTAGGATTCTAAATATTGCCATGTGAAAAGCCAGAAGTATCATTACCATTACAAGGGTTGGCAGTAGCTGACTCCAACAGCATTTTGAGGACTTGGATCCCACGTTGATCTTAGAAACACAAGCAATAAAAGATTTTCTAATTCACTTTAATTTTTCCTCTCTCTTACTTGTGTCATAGGAAAATAGTTTCCATCCATGTCTTGGTAGACATTTTTCAAGGTTGATATTTTATGATTCAAAAGGTCTATACAAAATGAATTGGTGTTTTTTATATACTATGATGCAATTGTTTGGGAAATATTTTAAATTCTGTTTCATTTTTACTTCTTCAAGGTTGGAACATAAAAATAGCTTCTGTTACTATTCTCTGCCAGTAGAAAACAATAATAAAAGAGTAGATCAACCGAGAAGGAGTGTACATCTAGACTGTAGCTCAGGGCTCAGGGGTAGAACTCTCGCCTAACATGACAAGGCCCTGGGTTTGATCTTCAGCACTGGAGGGAGAAAGAGACAAAAGGGGAATGGGAAGACAGAGAAAGAAAGACAAAGGAAAAAGAGAAGGAAGTGAGGAGAAGAAAGTGGGAAGGAATAGGGAAAGAAGAGACGTAGAGAGGAAGAGGTGGGAATAGGAGAAGAGAGATGGAAGAGAGGAAGAGGCGGCAATCGGGGAAGAGAAACAGTAGAGAGGGAAGTGTCCACAATTAGCAATGCTGTTTGGGTGTTTATGGCTGGAAGTAAATTGAATTGGTTTCCCCTTTTCTTTAGGATGTTCGGCTAGTAAATCAACCTACCAAATGCTCTAAAATGTAAAGTATTTTAATAAGTGTTATCAATGAAAATTTTTGACATTAAGCACACTGGTCATGTTAGTAAGTGTCTATATCATAGAGATGGCTAGGGAATAAGATATCTACATATGCTCAATTGGTCTTGGGAAACATGGCACAGATAAAATATCCTAGCCTTTGATGTTTTCTGGCTGACTTCCTGTGAGTGGAGACTGGGGTCCATTTCTAAGGAGGATGGATAAGGAAGTAGATTGGTCTTTGGCATTTCATCTGCATCCGTGGTCCTCTTTAGCTTGCTACTTACATGCTGAGCCATCCTTAAGGATCTCTCTGTGAGATTTGACTGCCTGCCACCTCAGGGCCTTTCTCCACAGGTAATAGGAGGGTTGGACAAAGGGACGTATTTGCTAGCACTTTTCTTTGCTGTAGTAACCCAAGAACTAACTTGAATGAGCTCATCAGTCACCAGTGTGTGTTTTTTTTTTTTTTCAATGAGTCATCTTCTCTCTGTAGGCATTCCTCTGCATGCCTACAGGAAATCACTATGCTATGAAGCAGTCTTTTTTTTTTTCAAACTGACTGTCTTCTAAATAAAACAGTTCATGAAGTCAGCTGATGGCCTGACAAACAACGTGATGTCAAATCATTCTTACAGGATAACTATGTAAATTAAAACTTTGCAAACAGCCAGACCTTCGAGATCATGTTCTTAGGCTGAATACTTCGATGCTGGTGATGAGGTCAGAAAATAAGTCAATACAACTGGAAATTATTGTAGCTACTGTTGCTTGGGGTTCGGCACTACATTAAACTTGCTGATGTTTCTGCACATTTTAACTCTGTTGTATTTATTTGGGAATTCATTTCATCTTAATTTGCAAAACCTGGAGAGGGTTCCTGTGTGAATCCTTAGAGCACTATATATGTGACTAATTTAGTTTTTTTTTTCCCTTTTTAAGTACATTTGCTGCCATAAATATGAGGGAAGGGAGAATCTTTTTTACATAAATGCCTTTCTTCATTGCCCCCCCGCCATCCTTCACTAAAACATAAATTAATTAGTTAAATTTTAGAAGCATTTCTCAGATCTCTCAGTGTGGGCTGCCCAGATCAATGGCTGCTGACAGTCATGGCTGGGGTTGGAATGGAGGACCTCATGTCAAGCAGAACACACATGTTTGTAGGTCAGCTGGACAGGCTTGCTGGGTGGCTGCTCCAATGGAGGCATCACATGATGCTGGCTCAGTCCAGAGCCAGCAGTGGCTGGGTGTTCTCATTTTCTCCCTTCTCTTCATGTTTCAAGGTTCCAGCTTCTACCACAGACTGAGATCTAACAAGAGAGAAAGGAGACACACACAGTCACAGACAGTCAGTCCATGCTGGTGATGCTTGTTATTCACCTGGAGAATCAAAGCATGCAAAATAGCTACTTAGTACTTCCTTTTTGGCATCTGTTTTCCACATGCTACTTTATTTCTTTATTTCTTTTTTTATTTTTCTGAAGATTGAATCTGGTCATTCTGAGACTCTCTTTTTTTTTCTGCTGAATTTGATCTGTAATTTTTTGTTGTAATAAACCATAACCATGAGTGTGACATTTTGTCCGAGTTTCAAATAAAAATAAAGGTAATTCCAAAGATGCAAAAAAACACTAAGTGCTTTGTGTATGCTTGGTAGTTATCTTAGGGTTCTTCACATGTATGAGCTTACCACTTTTGCAATCCTGAGAAATAGAGATACAGTCTTCATTTTTAAGTGGTGAAAACAAATTAAGGGTTCAATAAAGAAATAACGTAGGACGAAAACCATACAGCAAGATGGAAAACAGGACCTGCTCATGAGCAGCTCTGCCCCTGGACACTCTGTGACTGCAGAGCCACCTTGCTGATCCTAATACTTTACTGAGACATGACTTGTAGCCTAAGATTCTTAGCTGCTTTCATAGTATGTATGAAGCCCAGAAAGTGCAAGACTAGGAAGTAAATCAGTGCTGAACATGGAGGGTACATTCTCGTAATACCAGCTTTGGAGAGATAGAAGCAGAAGAATCAATGTCAAGGCCTGTCTGGGCAATATAGTGAGTTCCAGACCAGCCTGAATTACAAAAAGAGATCCTATGTCAGAGAGAGAGAGGGGTGGGAAAGAGAGAGAGCATGCACAGAGTTGGGGTGGGGCAGGGAGGGAGGGAGAGAGAGAGAAGAAGGGGGGAGGGAGAGAGGGGAAAAAATCACAATGTTTCCATATAATACGAATCATCAATTTTCTACTCTAAACATCAATCACCTCAAACAACAGAACTAGATGCTGTTGCAGCGATTGGAAGTGAAATGGATTGATCAGCTGGAATGGCATTTCTCAGCCTGTTTTACTTAAGAGCCCAGCATGAATGTTGGGGAGGGAGGAAGGAATGCTCATTTCACATAAATATAGAAAAATCAAAAACCTCAGAAGATATCAAGACAAACTGGTAAAACCAGTATTTGGGAGGCTGAGGCTAGAGGCATGTGGGTTCAAGCCAGGCTGAGCTATATTTTGAGGTCCTACATAAAAAATAAAGAAAGCAAACAGACCAGACCACAGCGGTATAGCTCCCCACACACACTGCCTCCATCCAGATTTTTAGACTACTGCATAATTGCTTTGCACTAAGGATTTTGTGGAAATAAAAGAGCCTGGTGGCAATTAATATTGAAACTTTAAACTGCACTTCTGTCTGACAGGTAAACCAACTCTGTTACACAAAACAGCACCTGGACCAGAGTCAGGGTGAGGTCAGGCTGCTCACAGGCACTGCTCACACACCTCTTGTTGAAGACGGCCAACTTGGGATGCTTACACCTCTGTGACCCAAAAGATCAACCTTTCAAGTATCTTTTTCACATTGATCTCAAATCTGGATTTGAAGATACCTGTGTCCTGTTTTTCCCTCTCCGCCTGTAGGGTTGGGTTCCAGGGCCCTTCTAGATATCAGAACCAACAGATCATCAACTTCCTTATGTTAGGATGCAGTATCTCCATAGAATCAGTGCTCACTCTCCTGTAGACTATAATTCCTAATACAAAGTAGATGTTTTATTATTTAGGAATTACTCCAAGAAGGGAAGTCTACCCATTCAGTGGTTGGATCTACTGTATACAACCTCTGTCTGTGGAGGGCTGAGCAGACACAATCCCTTCAAAAGTCTGCTTTGAAGCCTTGTTTTAGTTCAAAGTTTCCCTCCCTAACTATTCTAGTTGGGCCAAGATTTCTAGATTTTTCTGTTATTAGCCAGATGGTTATCCACCATATTCATGGTGTGATCTTGAGTGAAATGATCACTTTATCTGTCATTGTTCGGTTGGGGTTATCAAGAGCCATATTCTCCGTTCTGGCATCAGTGTACAGCGGGCTGTCCTAAAAAATGATGCTGTCTACCCATCTCCCTCATATCCTGAAGGTTCTACTCAATTAGCAATAATTGTGCCTTGGATAAACCTCATTGGTTATTATATTGCCACTGCACAAAGCTGAAGGTTCTATTAAAAAACCTTCAGGTTGAGAAACAAATTTTATCTTTTTAAAATTTGTTCCATGTATCCAACTTGTCTCCATTCTCTTAGATCTTAAAATGTTTAATCAATCCAAGTTATTACCTCTGATTTTATGACTATTAAGATTTTCAAACTTTCCCTTTTCACATTATAATGAATGAAAATCAGGTAGATCTCAGTGTTTTCAAACCATCATCTGTTCCTGCTGACTGATACTAAGCAATGTTTGTGAAGCTTGCTATGTACCAATAACCTTCATTGTTAAGTCTCCAAGGCACACAGGTCCAAACAAGAATGTAAACCATGCAGATGCCCAGTTACCCAGCCAGAGAAGACAGAGTCTTGAGAAGAGAACATGGGAAGAAGGGAAGACAGAAGGATAAATCTCTGTCTCATACACTTCTCATTTGCCCTTCTTATTCAGATGGCTACTGTTCACTATCCCTTCATGGAATGTAATTGGGACCTGTGTTATTTCTTTCAGTAGATACATTGACAGCAATGACCTGTAATGTCTTACCTAATAGTGTTTATTGGTTGACTGGTGAGTGACAACAGGCCTGTTCCAAGATATTGAGAACAAAGAAGCAAACA
Organism: Grammomys surdaster; assembly: GCF_004785775.1. Taxonomy (NCBI): domain Eukaryota; kingdom Metazoa; phylum Chordata; class Mammalia; order Rodentia; family Muridae; genus Grammomys; species Grammomys surdaster. The sequence continues at coordinate 2,398,151 of NW_021604566.1, forward strand.
ACATTTTGTCCCAACATTTATATGTTCCGTAATCGAGAACACAGTGTCTTAACTTTTGACATGATAGAATTCTATTTACCTAGTCACACAATATAGACATTTAATAGTAAAACTCTATGTAAGTGGCTCACTATATCCTGAGATACTTGAAATTCACTGGAAAAAAAGTATCAAACTCTTATTTTTGTAAAAGAAAGAATTAGAATGAGATTTATTTAATGAGATTACACTGGGGAGAAGGATAAAGGCACCCAGAAAACCCCTCAAGTGATCAAAGCATGGTCTCAAGTACCCCATACCCATCCTTATCAGGATTTCAGTCTCATCCTGTCTGACAAATTGTTAGAATTGTTTGAAGTCTCTTTCCAGGAGACACTTTCCCTCTCTAGCTGACTCCCTTTCCTTCTCCTAGGATGAGATTCCTGGAAAAAAAAATCCCATTTTTGGGGGGATCCTTCTTGACTCTTGCCCTTAGTGTGTTAGCTAAATAAAGATTGCCTCTGAAAGTTATATCAATTCTCTCTGATGAAAATGTCTCCATTTGGTCAGCATGCTCAGGCCATGCTCAGCTCAGCACAGTGGAGAAGTCTGTTTAGTGATTCCATTTACTTCTGAGAAGCCAAGTTCTTGTGCAAAAATAAACATCTGTGTTTCTCTTCTTTCTTATGCAGAATACCATCTAACCTCAAGGTCATGCAGAGGGTGATGGGTAATTTCAGTGGTGGAGAAGGCAATCCCTACAAGGCTTCACCTAGTCTTCATAAACAGGGGATGCTTTCCTGTTGTTCTCTGCTTGGTCTGTGGCCTACATCGCCCATCTGAGCTCTGTGGAGGATCCCTATCAGGGCCTGACTGCTGTGCCCTTTACATAAAGTATAATATCAGAAATCAGAATGCCAGGGCCAAAAGCTGCTACAGAGATGGTTTGGTTAGACCCTCCCTTGAGTCAGGGATTAACCATTTGTTTTCTGTGATTCAACCTCTATCTGCCTTTCATCAGGGAGAACCCCACAAAGACTATTTTAATTTTCCAAGTCAACAGGAGTTTTGGTTTTGTGAAAAAACTCAAAACTATCTGAAACCTTAGCTTGTAGCACTTCCCTCCAGTAAGAGAAATTTCTGCTGGAGCTAGAGGGTGGATTTGATCAAAGCACATTGTATCCGTGTTTGAAATTCTCCAAGAATAAAATTAAAAATATATTTGGGTCTGAGGAGACAGCTCAGTCAGTAAAGTGCTTACGGCACAAACATCAAGACCTGAGTTAAATTCCCAGGACTCACGTTTTAAAAAAAACAAAAAAAACAAAAAAAAAAACAAAAAAAAAACAACTAAACAAAGACATGCTTGCAATCCCAGTGCTGGAGAAGAGAGATAGGCAGATACTTGGGAACTTCTGGCCAGTCTGCTTAGTTGACTCAAAGCCAGTGGGAGAAACTGTTTCGTTAAAAAAATCAAGGTGAACAGCACTTGAGAAATGAGGCCTGAGGTTATCCTCTGACCTACACATGAATGTGCACACACGTGTATGCACCCCATGTAAACATGCACACATACAAAAGATGTGCATATTTATCATGGGCCCATGCCCGTGTTCATGCACACACACACACGTGCATGCATACACACACACACATGCACGCACTCCATATATTTAAAGGATCCTAAGCAATCTATATGACTTTTTTCTCCAATATAGAAATATATTGAAGAAAATATATTCTCAAGTATAGAAGAAATTCCCCCCAAGGAGCTCCATGCTAGATTAGAATGCCAACACCAACTTTATGTCCTCAGGTTAACTCCTTTGTAAGTTGGAGATAAAAATAATGACTATATTATGAGGGATAGCAGATGCTGAAATGAGCCTACAGGATTTTCTGTGTTTGAGACAGTCTCATCTCTGCAGTCATTTAACCAGTTTGCTGGTTGTAGGTTTGTGAGCATTGAGGTGTTAGTGTTGAGCATTTGTAGTGCTTCTGCTAACACACTTTGAAGTGATCTCAGGGATAGGAGGTGGTCCTAAAGAGCGCAAGATTTTGAGCACATAGATATTTCTGGACATTCTTATCAACTATGAAATCAGAACTTAAAATAACTACCTACTTTGAGAAGTCATGCTTCTTTAGGACTAGACCAACTCGGAGAGCCATGAGTCAGCCTTGGCATCCACACTCCTTTCCCTACCTCCAGAATCAGTGGTGTGAGTGTGGTGACGTCACCACAGCAGGACAGGGATGTGATGTTCTGAAGAGGCAGAAGAACAGTGGAGGCTGCCAACAGCTGAGGCAATCAATGTTGGTGACTCATTCCATCCCCAGGATGGCTTGGAGAAGAATGACTAGTACTCTTGGTAACAGAGCCCTTTCATAGCTCTGTTTTTTAATCAGATGAGAGTATGTTAATGGAGCTTGCCTGGTGTTATTATATCAGTCTGAGTCCCAGCTCTATGAACACCCACATCCATTCTACTCAGAATGTAACTTGCAGAGCGGGTGACAGTCTGTAAGGCGGGTAGACTTGGGGCTGGGATGGTGAGAACACACCGCCAAGACAGCAACAGATGCTAAGTGAAGGCCCAGTGAATAAACTTGAAAAATGAGTGGACAAAGGGCTGAAGGATGAATGGATGGATGGACAAATAGTAGAAGATCAATATGGTAAATGAGATAATGTTCAGTTTGGAATGGAGAAAACAAAACAAGATATGTTGCTCCCTGTGGTCTTGATAAATTGATAGCCTAGTATACTGGTACATAGCTAGAATTCCAGAATTCTGCAGGCTGGGACAGAGACTGTGAGTTTGGAGTAAGTTTGGACTACTTAGCAAATTTCAACCCAGCCTCAGTTACATATTAACTGAGACCCTCTTATAAGTATATGAATAAGTAAATAAATAACAAGAAAGAGAATATGGAACAGGGGAGATTGCTCATTTGGGACAAACAGTTTCCAGGCAAAAATGAAGATAGAGGTGGCACCAGGTGTTCAATGCTTAGAAAGACCAAGCTAGTTCCATGGCCACTTCCTGGCAGTGATAGGGCATGATTCATCATGTTAAACGCCGTTGCAAACAGGATTTCCTGTACAATTGAAACATCTTAGATTCAGTGAATTACTGGTTTTCCTTTTTTAAGTTCAGAAGTTGCAGATACAAGGAGAAGAATGTCTGGGTATGTATTCGGGAGACTTCAGACATGGCCTATGGGACATAACAATAAGTTTGCTGAACTTTATCCAGGGACAATGGAGAACTGAATGAAGACTTTAAGTGGAGGAAAGAAAAATGAAATGTGTTTTTCCTTGTCTTTTTTCTGTGTGTGTGTGTGTGTGTGTGTGTGTGTGTGTGTGTGTGTGTAAGCTTACATAGGAAATGTGGAGGCCAGAGACATACCTGGAGATAGTCCTATGTGATAGTTCACAGTGAACCTCTTCTAAGCACTTGTCTCTGTGAGAGTGAGTAAAGAGCCCCAGTTTGCATCCTCCTGGTACATCCTCAAGACTTGTCCAGCAACATCTGTCTTCCACATAGGCCACAGACTTTTGTATGTGCAGGAGCTTCTCAAACCTGCTTATAGCTCAGCCTTCAGCATCTAATTCTAATAATTGCCCTTCATTTAATCTATACAGCATAGTAATAAGGTAAACTAACTGCTGTTCACCTCAGGCAGAGAAACACAACTCATAGGTTGCACAGCTATTCTGGGCTCATGGCATTGGGATCCATATCCCATTCTCTTACTGGCTTTTTATCCTGTTCTGTAAGCTGACACTTCGTAGAAATCTTAATGAATAGATGAATGCTTGTTCTAAAAAAAAAAAAATGGGTGCTGTAAATGTTAGCTGTTAATCGAATTTCAGAATCTAGAAGGAATCATATGACATCTTAGAGATGATTTCAAATCCTAATCAGATACTGATTGCAAAGGCTATGTTACTGTCGACTTCACAGCAGACTGTAAGCAGTGTCTTCTTCCCCACTCCCCAGAGTATCTACAACAGCATTTTGTAGCATTTTGAAGCATGTTCTCTTCCTTTGATGTTTTCTCCCACCTCTGCTCTACTCCCCCACCTACCCTTCAAGAAGGTACCCTGAGAACCTCTTATACACTAAGATCATGTGAGACAAGGTTACCTAACAGTCGGGAGCCATGCCCTCTCTGCCCTTGGAGAAGTGTGTGAACTACAGAAGTGTAACTTGAAATGTAGCAAACCCCATAAATATACAGCAATGCAGTGACAAGGAGGCTGAAGGACTTCCTTCAAGGATGTGACACTGTAACGCAGATGTGAGGAGTGAGGAGTCACTGTGAGCCAGAAGTGTGCAGTCCTGACACTGCATGAGAGGTGAGGATGGACATGCCATGGGTGGCAGGGGTTGCAGGGGTTGGGGAGGGGTTTCAGGGAGGAACTCTTAGATAAAGGCAGAGGCTGGTAGTCAGAGAAGACCAAAAAAAAAAAAAAATGGGACTCAGGCTGAGGGTACTGTGGGAACAAGGCTCTTTTGCAGACAGGGAGGAAGGGAGTAAGGTGGGGTGCTCTTGCTTCTCGTGTGTGTGTGTGTGTGTGTGTGTGTGTGTGTGTGTGTGTGTGCGTGCGTGCGCGTGTGTGTCTTACCTTATCTGCTCTATACCCACCATGCCCGGCCACATGCTGAGTGCAAGATATGAAAAGTACAAAGAAATCTTTATGTATAAATGCATTTAAAGAAGAGAGAGATGGCCAGTAGAAACCTGTTTTTTGACCAGGAATTCAAAATATCTTCCTGGAAGCCTGATCCTTCCCTGTTTCTTTGGAAATCCTTGTGTATGAAGCTGGGAAGGGATCGTCATTCCTCACACCATGTTTCTACAGTGCTGTTCAGTTCATCTTGTCACCCGGCTGTCATTTGACTTTAGCAGCAACAGGCAAGACCATGCAAAATATTACACACACTTCATAGCTGAAGAAACTGAGACTTTATGCAGTTAAGTGGTAAAAGAAAGTGGCCAGACTGTGACATAAAAATAAAGAGGAAAATAAAGTGTAACCGTATCTCAAAGTCACAGAGAGCTAGCCCGGTAGCCTGGGTGTGGGGGAACTGGTGGGCAGACCAACTCGGCTACACTCAGTCCCAGATTCAGGGCTTTGAGTTGGCCCACCTCAATATGTATCCCATCTACGAACTGCTGGAGCACATGGAGGGCCGGGTTCAGCAGATCCAAAGCTGCAGGACCTCCATGACACAGGGAAACAACAGGATATCCAAGAGGAGTCCTGTGAGGATCTAGAATTGATAGTATAGCTGGAGCCGGAGGCCTAGAATCAGACCAATGAGTCATCAAAGTGAACATTTGCAAGAAGAGCTGTTCTGGAAAAACGGAGACACCACAACACACTGCAGCTTTCATGACAAGATGTTGTTGGTTTTTCTTTTATTTTGTGTTATTTTGTTTTCTTTGGGGAGGTCACAAGGACCGAAGTGAGATATGCAGGAGCAGGGCAATGAGTGAGATTGGGGTGCATGATGTGAAGTTTATGAAGAATCAATAGAAAGAAAGTTTGGAAAGGTCATAGGACTGAAGCAAACATGATGATATCATATGCAGTGCAGTGGACAGAGACCCATAAGGAAGAGCCCAGAGAAAAATGAAAGCTCTACTGTGCTCATCGCCATGGTGTGAGGAACCCAAAAGTGCTTTCTAGTGGGGTTGCCAAGGCATTGCCAACCAAGTTCTCATTGTTCACAGTCTTGGTGGAAAAACTGAAATAGAGCTGTTTGAACACCCTAAGATCAACTGAGACCTAGGGAGATGGCTCAGTTAGTAAATAAAGTACCTACTGTACAAGCATGAGGACCTGAGTTCGAACCCCCAGCACACGGTTTTAAAAGCCAGCTGTTGCTTTGCACTAGTGGAACCTCACTGCTGGGAAGGCTAAGGAGGAGGATCCCTGAGGTCACTAGCTATCCAGTAGAGTTGAATGAGAAAGATCGAAGTTTAGTAAGGAACCCTGATTCAAAGGTTAGATGGAAAGGGAATGAGGGGAGACACTTGATGTAGCCTGTGGTCTACACACACACACACACACACACACACACACACATGTGCACCTGCATGTATGTACATACAGAGTTAACATGACACTCTAACTACAACATCAGTTTGAAATGAAAAAGGACGCAGCTGCACTAGCTGTACACTGCTCATAAACATGACGTGACTTACAGAGTTCTCTATCGAACACTCTGTCAAATATTCGGCTTGGTTCATGTGATCATCAAAGGTTAGAAGAGGTTTGTTGCTGGCTGACTGTTGAGGACAACAGCTCCAGCTTAATTAGAATCAGCCAAGTGTTTATCAGTATGTGTCAAGTGAAATTAATATGGCTTGCCCTTCTGGGCTGCAACTGCCTTTCTGAGAGGTTGCATTCACACACGGTGCTCCCACAGACAGATCTCAGAGCACGTACTGTGAGCGATCACAGATTGCTGTATTTCTATCCAGGCAGTTCTCCACATCTGTTCATTATCTTTTAGTTCGACCCTATTTCTTTGCTTTGTTGGTGTCTTAGAAATCTTTATCTCATAATTCTTCATGTCATTCTTTAAAAGAGAGAAAACATGCCTCTATACACAGGCTTTAACTAGCCCCATTCGTTTTATTACCAACAAATCCATCATACAGATTTTCTTTCACTCCACTGATCCATGGTTACATATAATAGTTGGAAGAGATGGTTCTGTTCACTTGTGCCTCAGAAAAGACTGATAAAAGCTGCATGTCTGACTGTGTCAAGTGCCCAACTAAGGAGGAGGCTAGATACCTATTTTTTTATTCTTAAAAAAAAATTCTAATAGCTGCTGCTGCTGGTGGTGGTGGTAGCATATACCTTTAATTTCAACACTTGTGAGGCAGAGGGAGAGGCAGAGGCAGGCAGATTTCTGTGAGTTTCAGGCAAACCTGGTCTACAGAGTGAATTACTACATAGTGAGACCCTGTCTCAAAAGCAAGCAAACACACACACACACACACACACACACACAAATGCTAACAAATTTCTGTTAACATGTGTAGAACACTCCAGAATCTAGAAACCTGTGTAAATACTGGAGTTGTATGGCGTCCTTAGAAATCTTTTTTACATCAAGAAGCTATAGCATTTAATCTTCATTTATTTGAATAGAAATGACACCCAAAATCTAAAGTGTTCAACCTTCTTTGAACTGGACACCAGACTCCAGACAACTGAGGGAACAGTAGAGACTATCTTCCATTCATTAAGAGATGATGTCTGTGGATTCAGAGGCTGGGTGGATCATTTTTTTCTTTATTTCAAGACCCCTTGTCCTGCATCAAAGGCAGGGTCCTTTTTTGCTCACATTGCCACTTGTCACTCTTTCACATGATTGGCATTTCATCATGATCTATTAACTCTGCTGGAAATGAATACCTATCCAACAAGCATGAAATCAGACTACAAAAAACAGGGTAGTTGCTGAGGAGATGGTTTAGCTAGTAGAGTGCCTTCACAGAAGTACAAGAACCAGAGTTTGATCCCTAGAATCTATACAGAAAAGCTGAGCATAGTGGTGCATGCTTGTCAGACAGGCAGATGTCTGAGGCTTACAGGCCAGCCTTGCCTACTTAGTGGGCTACAGGCCAGTAAGAGACCCCATCTCAAATCAAAAACAAAAACAAAACAGTAGATAGTAATAGAGGACTGACACCAAAGTTGACCTGTGCCTTCCATATACATTACAGTTATGTTCAAATATGCATACATGTGCATCTGTACACACATGCATTTATACACAAGTATACACACAAGAAAGGAGGGAGAGAGAGGGAAAGGGAGGAGGGGAAAAGGGAGAAGGACACACAGAAAAAGACAGAGACAGAGAAAGACAGAGACAGAGAGAGATGGAGAGGGGGTTAGAACAATTTCTTTATAGTTGAATAAATATAAATTATATAAATATAAGTATAAATATAAGTAGTTATATAAATAAAGTTATATAAATATAAGTAGTAAGGGTTGCTGAAGAGAGGAGACCCTGATCTGATCAAATTTCTTGCTCAGAAATTTGAACTCAATCAAAGTGATCTACTCAGTCACTCCACAAACCAGGTGGCTCACGGTATCTTTGTGCCACTTTCTCACTTTTGTGCATAATCCAGCAAGATGCTCTGGGAATACAAGGATGAAGATATTTGGCCAAAAGAGACAAGAGTAGATGTTTTACAGCACAGCTGCTGAGGACCACAAAGCGCTGGTCCCTCCATAAGAAGAGGACCAAACACTTCTCTAAAACAGTTGTTATTCTTTCATTGTGACTGAAGTCATAGATGGAGTCTGTTAGCCTTCCACTTCTGTGAATTGCTTTCTGTACCTGTGATTGCAGGATTTCTTCAACTATATAAATATAAGAGATGGTCAAAAGGTAAAGAGAAAAGACCTATTTTGACTTATGTTTTCAGCAATTCCATTTCAAAATTGATTAGCTCCATTGATTTTTAGGGCTATGGTTACCTAGCATACCATGGTGGGAACACAGAACAAAGGAAAACTGCTCTTTTTGTGATTTGGAGGGGAAACAGAAACATCTAGACACAGCATGTCGTCAATGATCAAGACCTCCCACTCTTGACCTCCTGCCTCTTAAAGTTCTACTGTCTCATAATAGCAACAAGCTGGAGAGCCCTTATGTGTTTAATGGCTCAGATCGTTACAAGATCCTTAATAAGTGCCAAATGTTTAATTTTATAAACATACTGCACGAAACACTTACTTTAGAATTCCAAGAAATTACTAGAGTTGAATTTTGACTTTATGTAAATAACTCTTACCACCTTTTGAACAAAAAATTAAAGCCCAGCAATAAAAAATTAACCTAATATATACAAAAATGGAGCCATGGCATGTAGTACCACTTTGGAAAGTCAGCATAGTGCTAATAACCAAGTGATACATTCATTATCTACCTCATGAGTGAGGCAGCCTGTGTGTGTGCGTGCGCACGTGGACACTAGGCTGGCATTCGTCTTTCTACTCCATGACAGACAGACATGTGATCTCGGACCCATGGACATGCTCTCTGAGTACATGGTTGAGACTAGGAATGGGGTAGACAGGCTTGGCTCTTTGCCTAGTATCCAATATAAAGCTATTCTTCTCTGTGTTCCTCTTACTCTCCATTAGCCCCTTCTTAAATGGACTCTACTGAGCAAAGAATGCTTCCTTGTTGTCATCACTTTGGGCTGCTGAGAAGGGGTTGGTGGCTTCACGATCATTAGGCTTCAAGTCTTTCTTTTCATTGCCTTGAGTTGAACAAGGCTGGGACAATAGTATGGTTTTTGTTTGTTTGGTGTTAGTTTTTAAATGAAATGGTTCTTAGTTTTTTTAAGATATTTATTTATTTTAAATATATGAGTACACTGTTGCTGTCTTCAGACACACCAGGAAAAGGCATGTGATCCCATTACAGATGTTTGTGAGCCACCATGTGGCTGCTGGGAATTGAACTCAGGACCTTTGAAAGAGCAGTCAGTGCTCTTAACCACTGAGCCATCTCTCCAGCCCCCTGCTTGTTTGTCTTTGACATAAAGTCTTCCTATGCATCCCAGGCTGGCCTAGGATTTACAGTTCTCCTTTCTCAGGTTGCCAAATGCTGCAATTACAGGAAAATGCTCCCAAATCTGGCTTTTTTTTTTTAAATCAATTCCTCCCTTTGTGCAGCAGGGCTCCCAGACTAGACCCAAATTGGAAAACAGATGCTTCTAAGAATACCACGAGGGAATGTTCATCCAGGTTGGGCTTCCATGCACTCTCCACTCCAGGTACTGCAGCATGCTTCCATGGAAGCATGAGGAGCCAAGTACATGGTAAGACTTGAAGCCGTTCTACATGGAGAAAAGCTTGAGGGAAAACCGTTTGGTTGATATAGAATTCTCCCTGCTCCCTTACATGATGTCTTATGATCCTGGCCATGGAGAAGGAATTATTGTATAACTTTAATATCAGTATAAAAGGAGAACATGTATGCACTTGTACTTTTTACATTAAAATACAATGTTCGTGTAGATCATGTGCCAGGCAAAAATCACCAAAATGCTTGCAAAGGGACTAACAGAAGGAAATCCCTGCAGCCTAAAGTGAGGAGGAGGCTCGTGCTTCAGGCACAGCCATTATGCATGAGCAGTAGTGGACAAAAAGATGAATAGAACGCCTCCACATCCTTCCTCGTATTACATAGGATGGGTATTTCATACATGTACGAAATTAAGTGAATCTGTTTTTGAAATTTAATATATTTTTAAAATATTTTTAAAATATATTTTCAAAATATATTTTTAAAAGCTTATGAAACACCAATGGCTATATTACAGAAATACAAGTTTATTATTGCTCAGTAAAAGTGACACCCCAGGAGTCAGTATCATTTGGGCCCTGTGCACCCATAAGCATGTGAACAATAATGGGAAAGAACTTTAATGGTGCAAACCCTGAAGTCTTGTAACCTTGATGACCTTTAAGGACCTCCTCTGGATCTGAAGTGTCATAAATCTCTAGTAATACAAAGAAAGGTAATGCCTCCCTCTCCCTCCCTCCCTTTTGAGGTAGAGTCTTGCTATGTAACCCAGGTTGGTCTTGACCTCATGATTTTTCTTTATCAACCTCCCACAACATTTATTTTTATATACTATTCAGGGGACATTCATCTATAAATAGAGCAGGTCTGCACTCAGATACAGTGGAGAAGGAGCTTGCTCAAGTTCAAAAAGAAGGTACGTTAAAATCTATGCTTTTTCTCTTGCCAGCCTTGTCAGGAACAGCCTGCATGACTGTAGTGGGAATACGTTCTGATCTGGCCCATGCTCATTTAGGAACTGCCCCCCTTCTATTGAACAGTTTTTTGTAGTTGAGATCTGTCTCCTACCCTTTACTAGATAACCTTGTGGCTTAATCCTGCAAATCAGATGTGTCTTTTCCCTGCACATGGCCACAGGTCCAGAGGACAACACAATGCCTGACTTTTCAAAGTCCTCCCTTTCATTTGTGTTCAGCAAAACCAAGAAAGAAAGATGGTGTTGATTATCTTGAGATCATCTGCTGCAGGGTCAACAGCTGCCTCAGGGTTGCGGAAAATTAGAAGAAAAACAAAACAATGAAATCTAAGAGTCATTTGTGATCTCTGGCATGCTGCAAGCTGTCAGCCCTGAATTCCCCTTCTCAGTCTTGCCTGAAAGCCAAGCTCCTTCTCAGACTCTCTCCTCTGCACCAAGTGCCTGTAGTCAGATGGCTCCAGCTTTAAGGGACAGCTCAAATCCCCAAGCCCAAATGAGGGCAAGATAAAAAGTTAATATAATTTGTCAATAATCTTCTAATCAATACAAATATATGAGTACATATTTGTATATGTGTATTATACATGTATGGATATATATGCATGTATGTGTTATCCATGTATGCATCCATGAATTATACGTGTGTGCATGTATTATGTATGCATGTATGTATGTATGCATGTATGTAAATTTCTCATAAAATGACTAGTCATTCACCACAAGTTACTTCAAGACAGTGACTCTGTGGGTATTTTAGATTTTTTATCATATCTATAGCCATCTTAATTACTTTGCCAGTGAGAAGGACTAAAATCAGAAAATAATTCATATATATTCTTCAATGATTTGAAGAGAGAGCACAAAATCTGGAGATGAATTTAAAAGTCATGTAATTACTTCATGGGAAAGAAATTTCAGTCTTACATGTCTAACTAAGCCTACATCAGGACTGTTGGTTTCCAGCCCCAGCCCCTCCCTCCTCCTGTCCAGCTAACAAAGACCCTTTGTCTGGGCATGATTTTCCCACACAAGTCAGGGGCAGTAAGCTTTGGAATCTCACTGTTGTGTCAGACTTGGTGGCTAGAACCTGGGTTCTGTGTCACCACTAAACTTCTCTCATTGCATTTCTGCAGCCACCTTAATGTGACACCTTATGCCACTACGTAAAATAATGAATTTCCCTTCTTAATTAAGACAGTTGGATTTTGTCTCATTCTCAACAAAAATAATCATTGCTGATTTAAAGAAAAAACAAAACAAAAACAAAAAACTGCACAGATTTGGCCACAGGCTCTTCAGACACATTGAAGTAACGAGTTAGGAAGGAGGAAATGGGCTATTTTACACTTAAACTTTGTGAAACAGCTAATGATCTGGGAGAGAGATAATAATAATTAAAATACCCCAGAAATGATGAGCTGGGAGGGGGCTCAGTGGATAAAGTACTTGCCATACAAGTTCAAATCCCTAGGACCCATATAAAGCCAAATATGAGAGCACATGGCTGCAATTCCAATGTTCCTGCATGAGATGGGAGGGAGAGATGGGCAAAGACCATGGGTCAGTTAGTCTGGCATACTCAGTAGTAAAAACTAAAGAAGAAAAGATACCCCCATTTTAAACAAAATAGAAAGGAAGAACAAGCATTTTAGACTGTCCTCTGACTTCTACACATGGCCTGTAGCAAGTGTCACACACACACACACGCACACGCACACGCACACGCACACGCACACGCACACGCACATGCACATCCACACACAAAGTTCAGGAAATTCCAGAAAGTTTAAAATACTGGAGCAGGTAATGCCTCTAACTCTTCCCTGATATTCACAGGCTTAAAGAAAACACTGAAGTGAGCTGTTTCTGTTTAAAGAAAGTTCCATTAAAGTAGTAATGAATATCCTTTCTGATCAAAGGCAGAATCACAATCACTATGGAACAAGAAAGCAGCACCTGTTGCAGCCACTCAATTGGGGAGAGAGCCGCTTGTCTCTGTCAACTATTTCATTGAGAAAGCAGCGATAAGCTCAGACCTCAGGGCCACATAATCTCAGAAGCCTCATTATAGAAAGTGGTCAGTTCCCAAAGCCAGTCCACAAAAGACCACCTCACTCCAAATGGACTTTCACTTGTTGAGAATCATAGGGGAGACTAGAACCCGTGCACACTCATGGGATCTCACAAGACTATTCCAAGGTCAGTGATAATCCAGAACTCTGACATGGCCACGCAGCAGGAGTGCACTCCTCCATCACTGCCTGTCTGAATCTGTACACTGCAAAATGAAGCTTCCTGGAAACCAGGTCTTGAGTAAAAGATCAGTCTATTAATAGACAGAAAACCAGAGAAGCTTATACTGGTGCTCTCTCCTAGGTCTCTTTTCAATTTTCTTGCATTCTGCAGACTCCAAGAGGTACAGAGATACCATGAATGTATGTTCTGTTCCTGCATCAGTGAGGTGTCTGGGTCTGGGGAAAGTTGAGTTTTAGTCACTGTTGGTAAAACCGCTTCTGAGGACACCCTTGTGCAGTATGGGCTGAAACCTAAGGAGGACAGGCTCTCTGGTCCAGCAGTGGAAGGGATCTGAGGCTTCCCAGATAAACCTTCCTAAAATATGAAAGGACAAACTAAAGGCAAACACAAGAGAAAACAATTGTTCAAAATAGAGAAAAAACAAACAACAACAGCCTAAATAAATACCAATAAAGTAATGGCTGCAGTGATACATCAGTGTTCTAGGATCCTAGGTCACATTAGATATATAAACTGCATCTGTCGGACACAGATGGTGTATAATAATCATGCTCTCCCTCTCTTGCTAAACTTCCAGACTGGAGTTCTCACTCCAGTCCCACCAGTTATAACTGTGTTTGAAGATGAAGTTTTGAAAGGAGTCATTAAGGTAAAATGTGGTCAGAGTGGGCTCTAAGTCAACATTTCTGATGTTCTCATAAGAAGAAATTAGGATTCAAACATAAGCAGGAGAAAGATCACGTGAGGACAAGGGGGGAAGACAGCCATCTGCATGGCAGGAAGAGAAGCTGCAAAGATGCTGACAGTCCTGACACCTTGCTCTTAGCTCTCTCTGTCCCACCTGTGAGGAAATATGTTTCTGATGTTTAAGGAGCCCAGATTGCCTGGGTTATTTATTAATGTAACTGCAGCCAATGAGTCCTCACTATTAGATGTCAGAAAACTATTAGGTGTGAACAAATATTGCATATACTCCGTGAAAAATCAAGTGGAAGCACCTACTCTGTGCTTATAGGTGGAGAGAGATTAGATTTGGGACTGAGATGGTGACTAATGGGGATTTTAACCTTAAAAACAAAGGGTTGCAAGTGTACCAGGATCATTTGTGTAGCAAATTTGAAAAGCCATGCTCAGGCTGGGCGTGCAGGTCACTGGTAGACAGAGCTAGCACAAACAGAGCTCTGACTTTCTGAAATGTCAAAAAAATTTACAAGTGGTCAAGGATAGAGTCAAAAAGAAGGGAGGAAAAAGGAAAAAAAACACAGAAAAATAGAAACCAAGAGCAATCTTCTTCCATGGCGTTGTCCTGAGCATCCATGCAACACACTTTACCAGTTGAGTTTAACTCTCTTTGGGGAATTACTGCATCCTCAAAACCCTCTTTGTACTTTCAAGCTGCATATCACAGCACCCTGTGTCTTTTAAAGGCTCTGTTACCATGTTTCATGGGCTTTGTACATCAGCCTTTTTAACAGAATTGCTGAGGTTCTTCCCTTCAGTTGAAGCTCCAATATGACCCACTTTATAAGCATGCTTAAAGTCTTTCTTGGTGTATTTTCTAGAGGAACACTATCATGATCTTATTTGTATTGATGCTCCTAATGCCTGATGGTGCTACAGCCAAGTAATGCTCCTTTGGTTCCAAAGAGATGAATGACAGGCATGTTCTCTACTGGGTTATTCTGTCATCAGTGCCTCTTGAAGGACAAGTATGTCATCTGTATCTTCACAGACTCTAGCAGTTTAAGAGTCAGTTCATAATCATGACATAAAGTTCATCCCTTAAACTATATAAAGGGGACAACATCCAAGACCCATTTTCTGTAAACTCTAATTAAAATTATTTTATTCAATTCTGTGCCCACCGAGACTTTAATTCTTTAAGCCATGGTAAGATCTAAATCAAGCCTCTCATTCCTTCTGGCGAGCCTTACCTTTTCATGGGCTTGGGCGAGCACTCTCTCTCCAGGTTGGAGCAGGTGTGTTTCACATGCATGGCATTGTAGGAAGTATGGGTATAGTCATTTTCATCACTGTAGTCAGGGCCAAGTAATGTCCGGGCCCAAGTCCCCATGTCATAAGGAGGAAGTGTTCCTCCAAATTCAGAGGGCAGAAACTCGGGGTGTATTAGCTGGTGAAGACTGTTTAAATTGTTTCCATGAAGGAAAATCTGGAAAGAGGAAAAAAAGTAACCAACAGAAATTTAAAACATGACCAACTGTTTAATCTAATACACAGCTTAGTAAAGACAAATTGGAAAAGTCTATGGTGACCATGGTGTTCAAAGAGGTTGTGCTCATGGCGTAGTCATTATAAAAGAATATTTTATTGGTTAGAAAAGGGCTGTATTGATAGTCATTTTAAAAAACGAAGTTTAAGGAAAGATTGGACATTGTTTGCCCACCACACAAATTTATGCATATAGTCATCTTCTAGTTATTCCTACTAAGAATGGAACAGGGATACCAAGTGCTTCAAAACTGCTCATGTTTTGAGTACCCCTCTTCTCTCTGAGAACTCTGGTCCCCAGAACCTCTCTAGTTCCAACCATTTTCACAGGCCCAACCAAGAACAGCCTCTCCCTGAAGATATTCTGTGCCTTTGTCCATTCTGCTTCTCCTGCATAAATCAGTCCCGGGCCCTACCCATGCTGACCCTGCATATCTTCCCTCGCATAAACTCCTCTGTATTTGATGCTTCTAGATCTGTATTCCATTGGGTCTTATGGAGAGTGAGATGATGCTGATATTTTATTCTGGTAACAAGCATTTTGCTTAGTTACAGGATGGTGTGTGTGTACTAGGGAGATGCTCAATTGATTCCTACTCAGCGTAAAGCCATGACCTAAGAATGTCTGGGAAGTCCTTTGCAGCAGTTTTGCCTACATAGTGCACTGATACACAAACAAGTTTGTGTTTTCTGAGCACACAGTGTATAATGATACAAAGTGGCCAAAATGAGAAGGGGGAAAAGCTTCACATTTCTGCTATTTTTAGATAAATTCACAAATCACATGTAATAAGTAGATAATTGTCATGGACTACAATTTAGAAATTGACCTTGAGAGTTGATTTAAACTACATCTGTAATAATGTCGGTTATTATACACATTGCAGGCATAAAATAATTGCATGCATTGCATAAGTTACACACAATTAACTATATGGAGTAAGTAAGTGGTACTCAAGTGGAACACCATCAATTACGAATGGACACGCATGCCACAGCTGGCAATGATGAAATTTAAATGTGAGTTTTAAAGTACCCATATTTGGATGTTAGCAACAAATTCCCATCCCCCCATTCTCCTGTGCTCATTTAACGTGTACTGTAAGCAGCACCATAAAGAAAGAAGGGAAAGACAGACGGTAAGTGTGGAGCTCTTCTGGGTGTTACAGTGCCTGGGAAAGCAATGAGCATTTTTGACATTGCTGTTGGATATGGCTGAAATTTAATACAGAAAAATATTTGTTGTGAGTAAACTAAAACCCTATGGCTTTTATGAAGCTCTACAGCAGATGCTGGAGTATTAGAAGCACATCAAGGCTTGCTCTGGTGTTTACTCCAAACATTTGTGCTCACACATCCCACATAATCAGTTCTTAAAGGATGGGATGCGATGCTGAAGAGGACTCTGCTCTGGGAACCCTACTGATCCTGCAGTCCAGTGGAGAGGGACACAGATGTAAGATGCTGGACCCACTTGTCCTGGAGCTCCAGAAATACCTGTTCTGTTTCAGCAGACTGTCTACCATGGGAGGAATTTCCACCATCCCCTACTAGAAAGAAAATGCAAGCTCTGGGAAGCCTGAAGCATTGTTGCAAACAATGTTGGGCATGTGGTTCTTGGTCCTGTCCTGAGTAGACTGCAGAATATCTTGTAAGTCCCCTGCTTCTTGGTGCTGGCGATGTCTAGTTCTAATTTCTGTTCTTATTTGGGAACAGGAGCTTGTCCTTCTCCAATAGTCCACTATAATGATCTCTAAACACCAAGATGTAGAATTAGGAATATTCCTAATATTAGGCTTAAGAATTAGGAATATCCCTCCATGTCAATGGGCAAAGGGATATTGGTGGTGGCACTCTTATATCAGTCATGGGAAGAGTGGATGACAATTCGTTGCTCATCCTAGCTTGTTGCCTATTTTGGAAACCAAATATGTTTTATGTCTAGGACTCATAAAAACCAAACCAAATGAAATCAAATCCGGGCAGTACAATGTGGAAGAAGGAAGACATGCAGACTGCCTTGCCACCCACAGACCTGCGCTGTAGTGCATGGCACAAATGGTCTATAAACACGTGCTTGCTGACATGCCAGGAGTCGTGGATGGAAGATGTCACCAGGGGCTTGCCATCCATATGGCTAGCCTGAAGCTAGAGCCACCACAATGTGTGAGTGTGTTGTGGTCAGAAGGGAAAGACGGAGAGGTGGAACACCTTGAGCATTATAAAGAAAGATGGAACTGGAGTCTTGAGAGTGAAGAAGAGTAACCTACTGCAAGTGGTCAGCCCTGCTATCTGGGATCATGATGAGGTCATTGCTCAAGCCATGGGTGAGGGCAATGTCTAAGTCTGTGGCTATGTAATGGCAGGGGTTGGTGTAGATGTCTGGGGCTCCTATTGCCCTAGAGAGCTTGTGGATGTCATTGTTTATTTAGGACAGCTGCTGGGAACTACCTGGATGTCCAAAAGCTATGCAGAACTGGTCCTGTTTCTCACTGGATGCAGTGCGCGCTGCTAGCAGGACCCAGAAGTGAGTGTGAGCAAGCCAGCCCTCAGGTCATAAGTGTGGGAGATCTGACCCTGCCATTCATCTGCCATGGGGAGGCATAGGCATACAGGTGACACATTCATACCCCTCTGACTCACCACCTCCTGCAGTCAGAGAAGCTGACCACAGGATCATGAGCTCTGGAGAGCTAGCCCTTCTGCAACACTTGTGAGAGCAGGTCCTGAACCTCACCTGGACAGCATAGCAGAGCTGACCCTGGTGGTAGAGGTACAGGTGACCCAGCCCTGAGTGAAGACTGGGGCAGCACCTGGCTCTGCTAGTCCCCTGCTCAGAGGTGGTGGTGGTGTGTGTGTGAGGGGGTGATGCCCTCACCTCTCACCCCTCACCACCTGTGGCAGTCCAGAGATCTGGCCCTGGGGTCATGAGAGCAGGTGGGCGGGCCTGTCCCTCACCAGCTGCAGCACACAGCAGAGCTGGCCCTGGTGGGATCAGTGCAGGTGAGCCAGCCTCCAGGGTAAGAGTGGGAGAGATCTGGCCTCATTGCTTGACTTTCGTGAAGTGGTATGGGTGTGGGGTGCTCTCCTCCCCCTTCCCCTAAACACCTGTGATAATGAGAATATATGGACCCAAGGGTGTGAGAGCAAGAAAGCTGACCCTGCCTCCTGCTGATGGTAGCATCTGGGTGGCTTAGTCAGAGCCGTGCTAGCTCTGCTATCACTCAGGTCCAGGTCTCTGAGATGGTCCACCCCAAAATCTATATCATCTGTGAATGACTGGGACTCATGACAGGGCCAGTCCTGCAAATCCAAAGCTGCACTATCTTCATGACACAGGGCAATAACAGTATAACTGGGAGGAGTCCCAATAAGGACCCAATATTGATGATGTCACAGAAGCCAGAGATCATGAACCAGAATAATGACTCATTGCAATAAGCATTTACAAATGAAGATGTGTGGACAACGGAATATACTGTGGGGCACTATGATATACTACAGCTTCCACAATGAGATGTTTTCTGTGCTTTTTTTGTCGTTGTTTGGTTGTGTCTATATGTCTGTGTCTGTCTGTCCGTCTGTCTGTCTCTCTCTCTCTCTCTCTCTCTCTCTCTCTCTCTCTCTCTCTCTCTCTCTCTGTGTGTGTGTGTGTGTGTGTGTGTGTGTGTGTGTGTATTTTGTGGGAGAGGTTTGAAGGGTTTGAAGGGCAAAGGACAAATATGAGGGGACAGGGAGAAGAATGGATCTGGGGTGCATGATGTGAAAATTCACAAAGAATAAAAATTTTTAAAAAAGAAAAAAATAATTAGGAACCCTGGTGTGTGTGTGTGTGTTTATGAAATTTCATATCATCAGCCACACAACTATAGATATCTTAGTATGATTGATGCAATCATGCTGCTATATATTCATATATTAAATAGATGCACTGTGTTCCTTAAACACATACAATGCTACTTGTCAAGTATGTTTTAGTAAAGCTAGTGAGGAAAAAAAGATAAAGGGTAAAAAGCAATAAAAGTCACCAAGTGTCTGGTACATGAATGGCATTATGAATGTTTTCATGTACTGTCTCATTAAATTGCTCCGAAGAGTCTGCAGTATAGGAGCTAGTTTTCCCACATAACAAACGAGGAAAGTCAGGTTCAGAGTAGCTAATGGATGCCTTTTACTCAGCTCTAAAGCGTGTCATGTTATCCCTGCTCTGATGAAAGAGGCTGCCTTCTCAAATGTTGATTGATGTCATTATTATATCAAGCTTTCTTTATAAGACTGTTACATTCAAAAAACAATGTTTTCAACCTTATAGATGGTGGATCTGGCAATTACCAAGGTGTATGAGGGAAAAAAAAACATAAAGAATCACTTCTCACAGTGCTGATACAGGGCAAAATGCTAGCTTCTGACATAGTCCATGAGCAAAAAATAGGAGCTGGGTGAATGCCTATAATTCCAGAACTCCAGACACAGAGGTAGGAGGACTAAGGATTTAAGGCTAGTGGCTGGAGAGATGGCTTGGCATGTAAGAGCACTTGTTCCACAAGACCCAGGTTCTGTTGCCAGTACCCACATGGCAGCTAACAATTGTCTGTAATTCCAGTCCCATGGTATCTGCTTCCCTCTCTGGACTTCCATGTTCTCTGTATGCTCATGGTACATATGCATACATACATTCATGAAAATCAATAATATACATAAAATGAAAATAAATGAATCTTTAAAAAAGAATTGTGGCTAGCCTGTGCTATATAATGTGCCACCCCCTCACACACACAAACACATCCCAAAAAGCAAAAGCCAAATCAAATAGGGGCAGGAAGTGGCTTCATGAACTTTCCTATAGGCATTTGCAGCAAAATTAGCATCTGGTATTTGTATGCCTTCAAGGTTTCTTTTGTTTTGTCTGGTGCTTTGAAAAGAACCCATTCTACAGAATTATTGATTAAATACAAATTATTTGCAAACTCCTGCTAAGGTACAAATGTTCAAGAGTTGTACAACCATGGTAAAAGCTTTTGGCAGGCAGCAAAGGGAGTGGACACATAGAATAGCTATAATTGTCACTGACACACCAAGAAACCTCTCTCCCCCATTTAAAAGTTAAAAGATACTTCTTTTTCATTACCCGTTTCCTTGTCTTGTCTTTAAGGAATGGCTTGATGAGTGTGTAGAGGGCATGGATGTACCAGGGCTGGTTGACAAAATGGACGCCTCCAAAGCGAGCAGGAAAGCTGTCCTAGGAAGGAAATAGAAAGAGTGAGAGAGTGTGTCAGTTACTGACACTCTGGGTGACAACAGTACCCCAGGGGACAGCCTGCTCCTCTGGCAGAAATCCCCACTTCCAGGGAAAGGACTCAGATGCAGCTCCTGGCCTGGTTACCTTCCCCTGCCTTCCTCTCTCATTCCTCCTCCTCTTCCCACTCCAAAGCCTAATGTGCATAGAGTCCGGGCTAGTCTTTGAATGACTGACTCATCTAGGTGCACAGAAGTACGTGTGACCCAGACCATCAGAATTTTTCATGGCATTATATAACCACACTTCAGTTCCTGACAGCCCTGAGTCCAGCTCTCAGTCGCTGCTTTTCCTCCATTTTCTCTCCTTAATAGTTGACAATAGCCTAGAACTTGAACTTGCCAGGTGAGTGAGCAGGTTGCACAAGAAAGGGTTGCACAAGAATTCCAAAGGATCTAAGACTTGAGGTTCTCTCAATGACACTGATTTGACCATATGGACTGTTGGTCACTTTCTGGATCTGTCCACTCTACCCTGAAAGCACACAGCAGATCCTCAAGATCTGTTGTGTGAGGGCTGGTTGACCACCCTAACAGAACAAGAGCCCCTTCCTCTGCACAGTTTGCAAATATCAAGCCAAAAACGCATTTTAAAAATTGCTCTTAGTTTGGAATCCAGGACAGAACAGGAGGAGCCTGTGACTTGTATGCTAATAAACCTCTCTGAGTCTAAGGGGTCTACAGGAGGAGGGACCTTGTCTAGGAAGTCTTGATGTGTGGTTTCAGCAGATTAGGTTTGTCCCTACTGATGGGATTTAAAAGGGGAAACACCTAAATGCTATTTGTGTCACCAAGCTTGCTGTCAGCGGGGTTCACTGCAACAAACATCTTGTAATGTGTTAGCAAGACAAGAAGCAGGAACAGCTAAGCACTCTCCGTGGGTGTATGAAATGTCATGCCCGGCTTGCATTTAGTATAATAACAAGTAAAGAGGGCTATTAACTTTTCCCAGAACTCTCTGTGTCTACAGGATGCCTAGGCATCTGCCACAAGGAGACCTAGTTTCAATGAAAGTGTATGGAACTGAACTTCAAGGCTGACATTTGAAAACCTTAAAAATAACTTTTACTTCTAGCTAGACATTTTACAAAATAGGAAATAATGAAATATTTGAGGGCTAAACTAGAGAATTTCAGTTTATTTATTCAGCTTATTTATCTTGATTTTTAAAATCTAATGGAACCACCACTGAATAAAGGGATTGGATAATTATTTGCCATTTGTAATATTCTCCAAACATGACATGGTAGTTGACCTCTTGCATTCTCTGCTGATGTGATTGCCAAAGGAGATCTTGTATAAATTTGGACCCATTTTTCTTCTGTGAAGGAGAGTAAGAGGGTCATGTGAAACAGTGTACTACAGGGAGGCCTGGCTGCTGTTCAGTGCCCAGTAAAGCTCAGCGAAGGTAGTTCCCTTCACTGTAGGAGCAGTGTCTCTCCTGCACGTGTGAGCGCTTTCTCACCCACATTCACATTGGGTAAGATTGTTTCTTAGGTCTGTCTGGGGAGAGTGGATGTTTGTCTTCCAGGAAGTTCATGAACAGTAGTGGTCTTTCTCTTCTACATCTGATCTCAGAAAGGTCCAAGCCATAAATAAGGTATGTGGGGTGGTGTGTGTGTGTGTGTGTGTGTGTGTGTGTGTGTGTGTAAGGGAGTTGGGGTTTTTGCTTGTGCTAAGCTTTGAACACAGGACCTTGCTCAGGCTAGGCAAGCTCTATATCAACAAGCTACTCCTTAGCCAATGCTGTTTTTTTTTATGTCCGAGACCTAGCAATGTTTTTGGTTCCTTAAAAACAAGAGGCTGTCCCTCAAGTTCTTCCTTTCTAAGAAGGGCTATACCCCAGGTTCTTTCTTTTTGGTCCTTTTGATCTCTTATTCAGAAACATAACTTACATGATGAATGTGAGTTCTGAGAGGGTATAGAAAAAGAACAGGAAGGGAACATTTATTCAGAAAAAACAAACTACTCTCTCTCTCTCTCTCTCTCTCTCTCTCTCTCTGTGTGTGTGTGTGTGTGTGTGTGTGTGTGTGTGATTTTTTTTACTGTAACTAATAAGAATATTTTTATTTCTTCTGGTAGTCTTTTGTATTCTACATGTTTAAGTTAGTAAAGTGGAATAAAATGCTAAAAAATACTCAAGAGGCAGTAGGAAGAATCATAATGACAATATTAACTTTAAAAAATACCCAGAGACATATAGACTTGGCCTACAAAACCTCAGTCATCAAAGACATCAAAAACTGGCCCCTGTCTGTACCATGGGAAGTAGAAAAGAAGTGTTCTCTCTCGACAGCAGCTGTAAGTTCTAATTTGACTCAGGGTCATGTACGTGCCAGAGAGATGGTGCAGGTTTTTATTGTCCTCCCACAAATCAGCTAGTGAAAACATGCAAACAAAACCACATGAACCTGAGCCTTGGAATTTTGAGCTTGGGTTCAAGTAGAAACAGGGTCATTTTTCTTCAAGTCCCTCCCATAATGTTCAAATGAGAGGTCTTCCTGTTTGGTGACTGCCATATGCCAATGTTTTGGGTAGAGACTGGTTGTGTATTAATTGTTGGGGGGAGGTGCAGAGGGAGATTGTTAAAATTAGGAAACTCATTGCTGTATTTTGAGTCTGGAATGTCCTCTATGGTCTAATGTTTTGATTCCTGATTCTCTCAGGTTGTTGGGGCGTTTGGGGATGTTGTGGAACTGTGCATAGAATACTAGGGCTGGGCCCTTGAAGGATACAGGCCAGCCCCACTTCTGCTTTAGATGATGCTATCTGAATCTGTCAATTTTTGGCCACCACAGTCCAAACTCATCCAGCCTCTAAGCTTTGCTCATCACTAGGCGTGTTTTCTCTGAACCTGCTAGTGAAATGAATTCTCCCTTACATGATGTCCTGACAGGAATTCTGTCACAGCACAGTAATGATGAGGAAATGACAAATAGAACAAACTTTCAGTTAGTACCTGCCAATTTGGCCCCCTTGGCTGATCACATTAGCCAACTGCAGGCAAAAGGAAAGTTATCATCACACTCAGGCATCTCCCACAATCACAAGGGACTTCATAGAGGTGTATGCCTAGAACAGATCTCAAGTGGGTTAGCCTTGCTTCAATTAGTCCATGCCTTGTGCCTCATCATTTAGCATATACTTCTGCATGCTCATTATACAAAACACTGGGCTGCATTGTGTAAACTGGACTTGCCTTAAATAGTGAGTTACCAGAGTCTTTTTGTTTTTTTGCCTCCTATAACTTCAGTGTTACCTGTGCCCCTTACCACTTTAGCAAAGGCAGCCTAAATTGTCACCCTAGTGAAGCTAAAACTAAATAAGCAGCATTTAGGCATGGGACATGCTGTAAAATACCCAGGGGAGATGCAGAACCATGGTCAGCAACCCCATCACCAATACCTATGATGTAGATGATGATAGTCTCTATGGAGACCATCTGAAGAGTCAGGCCTTCCCTCAAACTTGCATAAAAAATGATGGCTTCTTTTCCTTCCACACTGGGAACTTCTATTTATATATTTATAAAATATTCCACCCAACAGGAGAATACATTTTCTTTACACTTTCACATGGGGCATATACCAAGAGAGAACAACCCAGGCCATAAAAAAATCTGAAATAAAGTCAAATAAATACAGTCACAAAACTATATTCAAAACTGTAAAGGGACTCAAACCAAAAAACAGAAAAATTTTGAAGACACAAAACCACAAGATTCTTAACAATACATAGACGGATCAAAGGATGTTTTAGGAAAAAATTTTTAAAAATATGTGTCACTGAATGAAAATGAAAACACAGCCCATCAAAAGTACACAGGACACAGTTAGCCTACTGCTCACTGGGAGATCTGCCAAACTGAATGTGTGTTGAACAAAAGAAGAGGGGTTTCAAATCAATAACGTGAACCCCACTGGAGTTTGGAGATGAAAACAAAGCCACAGCCAGGAGCAGAAAGGAAGCAATGAAAACAAGAACAGAAATCAATGGTGTTTAAAATGGAAAAATGACCAAGAAAATCAATGAAACTAAGACATGGTTTATTGAGAAGGTATATAAAACTCTCCACCATTTTATCAAGACTGACAAAAAGGGATGTAACAACATACCAGTGTCAGCAACAAAACTGTGCCTGTTTTGTTGGAGACAAACAGGAGAGCCAGGGGACAGAATACAGTTCTACATGGGGATGTGGCAACCTAGGGGACAAGAAGCACTGGAATTTCAATCTGCCACAGCTCATCAGGAAATGGGTAATTTGAATAGCCCTCTAATTACTAAGAAAAGTAAGAATGTCAAAAAGTAATTCTTTAGGCTTATTTGGTTTCATTAGAAAAATCCAATTCCATAAATCTCTTTCATAAAATAAAAGGAACATGTCCCAATTCACTTATGAATCTGATATCAAGATAAGAATGACCCTAGCAAATCAAACTACCAACCACTATTCAAACTATTCCTCATGGGTGCAAACGAAAAATCCTTCACAGTATATTGGTAAATGAGACCTAGTAATTTATGCAAAGACTTATACACATTATGACTAAGTAGATTTTACTCTAGCCTGTATGTCTGGCACCATTGTATTAACATCTTCTAGCTTTTATACCTGGTACTTTAACACATGGGGCCTTCCTGTCCAGGGAGGGCTTGTTGCAATTCTGAGCAAGAAAGCAAACGAGGAGCCTGGGAGCTGTCTTCTCACAGGCGAATGAATCGCTCCATTTCCCACACGTCTACTGACCTCGTCACTGCTGGTCCTTTGCACATAGGAGCCCAGGTTCAGAACCCAGACTACTGGTGAAGCCCCCACAGTGGAGAGTCCTTGAAATTATTCAAATTAACCAGTTTAGCCAGTTTAAGCTAAGTTTAGCCCCTCCCTTATCTTCCTTAATCATTCTTTACGGTGAAAACTGCATTCCTTGCCTAAGCTTTCTGTCACTTTTAGAAAAGAAAAGGGGCCTATACTCAAGAGGTAGGACTAGGCAAAGAGATTAGATTCGACTAGTAGACTTAACTCAGAAGCATGATCCACACAACATAGGGAACAGAGGACTAGTATCTAGAACACACACACACAGAGTAGTACTAGAAGAGCACAAGTATATAAACCAATTAGTACATGTACAAAAGACTTGGAGGAATACTCCACTAGAGAAAACATACCGATGTCAAATAAGCACATGAAACATGTTCTACACCGTTAATCATGAGCAAACTGCACCAGAGAGCTACACTCCAAACCTGTCAGAATAGTGTTAAAAAACAATGACCACTCTGGGGGCTGGCAAGCCGCCCCAGTGATGAGACAGCCTGCTGAAAAAGATTAAGAACCCCAGTTCAAATGAAAGGCACCCACATAAAATGCCACATAAACTCGTACTTCAGCCTGTAACCTTGGTAGAGTGGAGGGCAGAGATGGGAGGATTGCTGAGGTTACCGTCCTGTGGATCTACTCAAAACAATGAGTTTCAGATTCAGTGAGAGACACTGTCCCAAGGGATAAGATAGATCATGATAAAATAGACGTTTGATATCTTCTTCTAGCCTTTTCATGTAGGCAAGTAGTTGTTCATACATGTGCACACACATGGACACACATATACAGCAAACCTCCACAACAAACCACCACACCGTGTGTGTGTGTGTGTGTGTGTGTGTGTGTGTGTGTGTGTGTTAAGCATGGTGATGTACACCTTTAATCCAAGCATTCAGGAGGCAGGTATATCTGGATCGCTGTGAGTTCAAGACCAGCTTAGTGCGTATACTGGTTCAAGGTCAGCCTGAGATCTATAGTGAGACTCTTGTCTCCAAAAAATTCTCTGAAGTTATATACTTGCAGAATTCCATTTTTGTGGTATTCTTGAAATGTAAAACCTAAAAGGTGAGTAGAGGGCTAGGGGGTAGGAGTGGCTTGGAAAAGGGAACAAATAGTCCTTATGGTGATGGGATGCCTTAATATTTTAACCACAAAAGAAAGATGGTTGTTTCTGTCTGCATAGAATATTAACAGTGAACAAAAAAATCCAAGTACAGCACTGATTTCAGGATCTTCTATTTTCTCTGGGTGTCACAGACAGAGTTCAGTGATCCTTGCCATCTCTTAGTGTGTCCATCATTTTTAACACTTTATTTCCACACTGGCATCATTGTTCAAATGTCACTTAGCTGACATGCTGTGTGTTTTATCAAAATTTAGTAATACCATGGTACAGTCCAACGTGTTTTATTTCTCTTTCACTGATGATCAAATATTGTTGTTCCTAGTGACTGTGGGCTCCTTTTCCTGCTGGGTAATGAAGCACTTACTGTAGCTGTTGGTAAGACTTGTAATGCCTGTAGTTTAGGGTACTTTACCACATGATTCAAAAACACATCTAAACCCAAAAATCACTTAGCCTTGGGAAGCCTAGGGAGCTACACTCTCTAGCTCTCTAGGCTGCCTGATTCTCTTCCTCATGTTTTAATAGTAAAACTAAAAGAAGACTACTAAACTTCAGAAACTGACCATTCACCTCATTGCTTAAGATGCTGCTAAAATATAAATGTAAAACAGAGAGGGATGCCACAGAAGCTCTCCTCTTACTACGGTCTCCTTCCTTTTGTTGGAATTAGGCCCAAGTGTTTTCTGGGCCTAATCTTCATTCATGTAGTTGCACATATGGAGTTCTACAGGCACAGCAAGGACATAGCCTACACCTAGATTTCATTTATTCCCCTCATGCATGCCCTACCAGTGACATATACTTCTCACTTCAAAGCAGGAGGAGCAAAACATCTTTAGCAATGCAAGTTGGCTTTATTGATGCAAGGGAGCCTGTAAAGATGCCATATTGCATGGTGATGGATTTCTATCGTGCCACATAACAACCATTAGTGTAGAAATAACTACGTATGTGTTTGCAAAGAAATGAAGAACTCATGCAAAAGCAGAGCATGAGAATAGACTCACATATCAGTAATCAGTGTGAGAGGGCAGATAGAATCTGCTCACCAGGAGAAAGGCTGGCAGTGGTGCATCTGGCTGCAAAGTGTGGCTTGTCTCATGTTCTGGAGGATAGTGCTAACCTCTAAGTAACTATACCAACTCAACGTTGTCTTAGGTTCAAAGGTGCAAAGGGTATTTCTGTATACTAAGATCAGTGTGTGTTAGGGGTATTTTCCTCTACATCTGAACAAAAATATCTCTCCCAATGAGCAAAACTGCCCTCTGCCAAACAAGTTAGGCCAGCTGATGAAGCTCAGATTACAACTTAAACAACATTCCTGGACCTTAATTTTTCAATTGCATGAGCATCTCCAGTTCAGAAAGAGATGCTCAGCTCCCTTACAAAGGCAAAAGTAGAAGGTACAGGGTGTACCAAAGGCATCCCTTCAGTAAGTTCACTGTCCAGGAAGAAACAGGAGTAATCGTGCCTTCTGTGAAGGAAACATATGACCTCAGGTTCAGAAGCCATATTTTTCAGATGTTCTCCAGTGAAGAGAATTTAAACAGCCAATACTAAGCATAAAGAACAGGAGAATGTTCATGTCCTGCTGTAGCCAAATTAAAAAAGAAACCATTCTATAAATGACTCAGTCAGGCCAGGTATGGTGGTGCAATCTACAATCCTAGCATTTGGGAGACTGAGGCAGGAAGATTACAGATTCATAGTCAAGTTATAGAGAGAAAGTTAGAATCCAAAAATTGAAACATTCTGATTGTGGTAAGATGAAATTTCAAAGTTGTTTTGATTTGCATTTTTAAGTGTTAAACATGATGAGTATTTTTTTCATATTTCATTGTAGCTAGTTCTGATACTTCTATTAGCTAGATTTCCATTACTTGTTATCTAAGAGATCTGCAGCCAATTTCTAAATGGCTCATTTGTTTTCTGGAATCTTTCTTGAGTCCTTTATGCATTATGGATATTAACTATGTTGGTATAGCTGTTAAAAACTTCTTCCGTACAAATGGGTTTCTTTCTAGCTTGATAATTTCCCAAACCGAACAGGAGCTTTTTAGTTTTGTGAGGTCCCAGTCATCAATTGCTGGCCTTTATCCCTAGGTAAATGCAGTCCTATTCAGAAAATCCTTTCCTACACCTGTATCTTGTAGGGTATTGCCTGTTTTCTTTAAACAATTTTAATGTTTCAGACTTGGAGTTGCTATCTCTGAGCTATTTAGAGTTATTTTTTGCAGGGTAATTCCTGTCGGTCTAATTCCATTCCTCAACATATGGACATCCAATTTTCCCAACAAAATTTATTGAAGGTGCTATCTTTTCTCTAATGTATGCTTTTGACTGATTCCCCAAATTTCAGATGTTTGTAGTTACATGTACTATTTGAGCCATCAGTTCTGTTCAGTGTGTGTTTTTGTGTCAGTACCTCGCTGTTTTTATCACTATAGGTTTGTAATATATCTTAAAATCTGAAATGGTAATCCCTTCAGCACACTTTTCTGATTCCATATGAATTTAAAGATGTTCAATTTTTTTCTATTTCTGTGACAAATATGGTCATTTTTATCGGGATTTTAGTGAATCTGTAAATTGCTTTTGGTAGAATGGTGACAGCTAGACTTATTGTTCATATTAGGATAACTATGTAGAGTGCAGTTAGGAAAAGAAATATATTAGTTTAGTGAAGCGGTAGTAGTAGGCTCTCCCATAAGTCCATAATCCCAAAAGCCCCAGACTGTTTGTTAGGTTTCCATCCCTAGGCATGATTTCCTTCCTAGTAATGAGGCCTTAAGTCCAACTAGACAATGTTTAGTTTTTACCGATATATAATTTCTACTGTTGCAGTTAGGGACATTTTGTCATGCTGGTCCTTGATGTAGTTCATATGTATCATGGCTGGCTTTGACTATTGATGGCTACTCTCTGTTGGCAGCTTTAATAACACCTACAAGTACTATGCAAGTTACTCCTCAGGGATTTCAAATCAGATCCAGCTCAAACCACAAAGTCCTGTGTCTAAAATGCATGGTGTCTTCAGCAATAAAGACTTATCTTCAAGTTTTAGGAGACAACAAAGGAAACAATAGTAACCTATATTGGTTTTGGAGTCTTCTGGACTCCTCTGACCAACAACTTAGAAGGAGGCTTCTCTTGCCTAACACTGTGGTTTCTGCCAGATGCTCTGTGGCTCTTGTGAAGAGAATATAATCAGCCATTGAAAAAATATGTGTGCTCACACTATTCATATACATCCTTAGTATTATTTACCCCTTCTCCCTCCCTCCCTCTCCTTCTGTCTTTACCTTCTTTCTTCTTTTCAGTTTAATTCCCACCCTTTTCTTTTTTTCCTTCTTATTGGTATTCTGCTATTTCCTCTCTAGCATTCATACTCATTCACTTTCACCCTCCACCATTATCACTTCTTACTTTCTTGGTTTCTGTCGCTACTTCAGGTTATGAACTACATTTGAAGATTTGATGCTAGGAACCACAGATGAGAGGGAGTATGTGATGCTGTCCTTCTGGATCTGAGTTACTTCATTCAGTATAGTTTTATCCATTTGCCTACAATAGTTAGGATTTCATGTTTTTCTACTACACTTTCATTATTCATTCATCAGTTGAAAGACCTTCAGGTTGTTTCCATTTTCTAGCTGTTGTGAATAAAGAAGCAACAAACATGGCTAAGAAAGTATCTGTGGAGTAAGATGTACAACCCTTCAGGCATATGCCAAGGAGTTGCATAGCTGGGCCAAATAGTAGGTTTATTCTTAGGTTTTTGAGGACTGTCTGTATCTTTAATTTTCTCAAAACCTGTTTTTAATGATGGTTCTTATATGCTTTAGACTCCCTTGTAGCCCACCACCTACCAGAGGTAGTTAAAAAGAACCAATATGGGGGAAATGGATCTGTTTAGAAAGGTTCTTTGGAGGAACTCTCATCTATGTTGTCTGGAAATCTGCAGTTCAGTTCACAGGTTAGCTGCAGCAGCTCAGTCCACTCGCAAACCCTTCATGGATCATCAGGAGTCCAGTTCGACAGTGTCAGGATAGTAAACCTGAATCAGCAGGGGTGGTACAACCTAGCAGAGACAGCCAGGCCTTAATCTTGGCATGAGTTAGCAACAAGGACCCAGAGGAATGCCAGAAGAAGTTGTTGGCTGTGTCTCTCTCCGTAAAGTGAAGATCAGTGAAGACTCTAGACCAACAACCATTGTATAACTAGCTATACTAGCAAGCCAAGCTCAGCCTCTCTCACTGTGCAGGGTCCTTTCCATATGCATGTGTCCTCCATGGGTCTTGCCTCGGCCCATGTGCCTGACTCAGCTGACATCACTGCCAATCAGCCTGAATCTGCAGAAGTGGCAAGAAACTGCAGCACACCACCAGAAGTTTTTTGGCACATTTTTCTCTATGGAGTCCCAACAAATGCAGCTCAACTATGCAATGTAAGACAGAGCAATACATGTGTGTCATTAACAAAGAATCCTTCATTATGTGTCCTTTCATGTGTTTGCTCTTCAGCAGAACATTCTTTCTCCTGTGTCTGCTTCAGCCAAACATTCCTTCACGAGTCTGCCTTAGCTTTTCACCTGTTCCACTTCAGGAAAAGACTCCTTCACATGTTTGCCACAGCAAAACACAATCTAACACAACTGATTTTCCAAAGAATCCTTAAGTCTCCACTTCAGTTGTCCACATTGATTTTTAGAGTGTCTACAATCACACCAACAGTGAATGAAGGGTCTACATCCAGCATTTTTGGTTATTTGGGTTTTTTTTTGTTGTTTTGTTTCTTTTTAGTCTTAGCCCTTCTGAGTGGGCTAAAGTCCAGTGATCTTTACAGAAAAGAGCCTGAAAGATTGTGAGAGTCAGGGTAGCAGGAAGTCTATTTATTGTATTGTGTCTTCTAGAATGACAGGGAAGCTATCTCTGTGAAACCTCAAAAGTATGTCTAAATTATACCTGAACAATGATAGCACCAATAGACATGCTAACATGGAAGAGGGAAATCTCGTGGGTCCCTAGATCTTTACAAAGAATACAGGTACATAATTATGTCAAGAAAGGGAAAACTAATTTTTCTCAGGGAGGTGCTTCTAGTTTGTTATCCAGTAACAAGTGATCGTTCTCGAAATCACACACACACATACATGGATCTATCTATCCATATGTGTATGTGTATACCAACCGTACTCAACATGTTGTATTTATATGTGTGCATATAAATGTGTGTATATTTGTATGCTATATGTATAAATATATAAAAATAATAATTAAGGAAATAACATGACTTTTGAGAGGGAAGGAAGATAAGGATAGTTGGAGAGATGGGTAAATGATATAATTATATTTTTATTACAAAAATTAAATTGGATGAGGGAAAAAACAAATAAGAATTTAAAGTAAGCTCCTAAGTATTCAGCTTTATTTTTCTCTATGCTCATAAAATACAGTTAAACCTAGTGTCCATATTTACTTTACTCAAATAAAATAAATCAGATTTTGTAGTTATTTCTGGTATTCTCAAGAATGTAAATGAGCCTGATCATAAGCAATGCCTCCAGTTTTTTCTTTTTTCTTTTTGTTGTGTTTTATTCCTGTTTTCTTCTAGTGGGATTATTACAAGATACTAATACTCATTAAAGTTTGAGCCCAGTAATGCATATTCTACAATGAGAAGGAAGGCACTCTTGTCAGAATGACCTAAGACAGTCTCAGTCTTGTTTATGAAATAAAAAAGGGGGAGAGGTGGAGAGCTTTGGGGCTGCTTATCAAGAATATGACATGGGCCAAGGTCAAGGAAATGGGATATTTGGCAGGAATCTGACATTAGGCTAGAACAAATAAGTAATTTCAGACAGGAAACTAAATATCAGGCTAGAACAAAGAAGTAATTTCAGGCAGGAATTTAAATTTTAGGCTAGAACAAAGAAGGAGGCTTCAAACATGAAAATGACTTTGGGACAGGGAAGTAGGCTCAGATATTTTGGTCATCTTGATAAGCCCTTAGAAACAGTGATCACTGGAACTTTGTTTATTGCCTGCTTGTTCTTTGACTATGCTTATTGTCTTGCTTGTTCCTTAACTATTTACATCTATTGTATTCCGAGTTCCTCAACCTAGAACTTACCTTAATACTTGCATATAATTAAAATGGTATAAAAGCAAAAAGGAGGGGGGATGGGATAGGGGGTCTTTGGGGGGGTGGGGAAAGGGAATAACATCTAAAATGTAAATAAATAAAATATACAATAAAAAATTTTAAAAATACAGTTAAACACTACAGCTATCAAGGAGCTGAACAAAGCTTTTGTGAAGAATAAATACATGTGCCTCCATATATGACAACGACAAGTCTTTAGGACTTAATTAGCCAGTTGGAACTCCTGCATTTTACTTAGCTCACCTTTTTCCCATGAACACACTGACAATATTATATTGATGGAAAAAAAGTATGTAGGGGGTGCAAAATGAAGGAATAAAATAGCAGAGGAAAGAAGAATAACTGGAAAAAAAATGAGGTGATGCATCTCCGTTGAATTTTCAATACGGTAGCAGAAAACTGACGGTAAATTTAGAGGCTGTCTTGATGACAATGATACCTGCCCAGTGCCTGAGGGACATCATTTAGTACAGGAAAATCAACATACCTTTCAGACCTGCCAGGCACGATAGGCATTCAGTGCAATAATGGTACAACTGTTATGGGAACAGTAAACACTTTCTGATTGGATTCAAGGTCTCATCACAAGAAGGAACAGTATACTTGGTACTGTAAACCTGGTTGCTCAAAAGCCCATGGCTGGGGAGATCATATGCTCTAGGGTTGAACCTGCTACTGTTAGTTTGCTAAATGCATATGCTGTCAAGTTGCCTTCTAAGTATTTAGCTTATGGTCATAGACTTTGGCTGCTCTCGACCTTTGTCTAGAAGCTTCATTTTGCAGTGGGCAACTGTCAATGTAGAGATATGTAAGTGGTCAAAATTCTGAGCATAAGAGACAGAGTGCTCAGTCCAAACAGGATATCCATATCAATTGCTTCCTTTATTTCTTACTTAATAAAGCTCCACATAGAACTATCTATTTTGCTAGCCCTGCCAATCTCACTGATGGCCAGACAAGATGACCAGAGAGGTGACCTCTGCTAGGGCTTGAAGATAGAAGGGACAGAATATAAATCCATCCGCCTGATCACTCTGTATCAGCAGAACTGAACCCAAGCACTGGAAACTTAATTTGCTATAAAGATCACATCCAGCTTTTGGAACCACACTGACCCTAAGGAGGGGTTATATTTGGCTATTAGATAGCAAATACATTATGATGATTACACAATACTTCATCTTCATTCAAGTTTCCCCAAGGACCTGTAAGTGGTAAATAGATGATTGCTGCTCGTTATTTAAAAGCCAATTCTCAGAGAAACCTAGATCCCACGAATGGCTGATTCATGGAGGAAATCAATGCTGGCAGAGACAGCTTGCTTTATGTGATTTACCCTGCCCATTATGCTTAAGCTCTCGAGTCCTGATGCCTCTGTGAGAAGGGAGCACGGCAGAAAGATCACAGAGGGTATGCAGTCCAAGACTTTTGCAAATGCTGGATGTCTAATCAGTGACTCGTCCTTTTGCTGTGTAACTAATTTTGCAACAAGCAAGTCCAGCAACACTTCAGTTGTAATAGATATACCTTAAAGAAGAAACACTAAAAGTGGTAATAGCTAAAGTGAATTATTCAGGGGCTGGGAAGATGGCTCAGTGGGTAATGTGCTCACCACACAGGAATGGAAGCCTATGCTGAGATCTACAGGACCCATGTAAAAGCCAGTCAGTGGGCTTCACACTTGTAATCCCAAGTGTAGGAAGAGACAAGTAGAGAAATAGGTGGCTATCTGAGGCTCTCTGGGCAGTCTAGACAAACCAGTGAGGTCTGGGTTCAGTGAGGAATCTTACCCAAAAGATAAGGTGTAAAGTACTAGAGAAGACACCTGCTATCAACTTCTGGCCTCTACCTGTACACAGAGGGCTAGGTACACACACAGACACACAAACGCACACACGCACACACACATGCACATACCTGTACACAAGAATTATTTGGATTGAGTGGATCAAGAACTGTTTTAATAAGTTTTACATTCCACCTCATCTAACATATGTATATGGAGAATGGATTTGGTGTCATTTTAAGAGCAAGATGGCAGCAGTAGCAGAACCTGCAGAGACATGTGCTGGCAACTGGGACCAGGGTCCCCACAGAAAGACAAGCAGGATTCACCTGACCCGGTGCCAAGACTCCCCACTAAGACAATAGTCTTCTATAACTCTTGCATTGTGAAACATGCATTACCAAATGACCCAGCATACAATAGATACGTTGCATTGTATTAGCAGTATATTCCCTTTTTGCAGCCTCCATGTGACTTTACTATTTTGCTGGGTGTTAAAATATATATAAGTATATACATATACGTATACGTATATGTATACATACAGACACTTTGAAGGTAGTTGCTAGTAAATGACTTGGAAGGAGTTTTATTCCTTCTTTAGAAAGGTGTCATAGCTGGAACAAATGTTAATTGTTTTCACACACTCCTTCAGTACACTGAGTAAATGTTAAATCACACTGAACCTCATAAGCAGCTATGCGTGAATCAACACTGCTTTAAAATCATCTCATTTATCATGTTTTTCTGCTCATCGGTCTGCAGTTGTGAGTAGGGGCCTAAACTAATTCATGACAACCGCATTGTCCAGAGAAGACACTTACTGTCATCTAACTACTTAAATGGTTTCAGGAAATATAAAACTTGATTTAAACACGAATAAAGAATAGATATATTCATCTGTCTACAGACATCTACAGGATGATAGGAATGTAGAATTTACAACAGCCTTGACACATTAATTCATGTGCTGCAGAGGTCTGAGTGCTCTTTCAGGGTCACAACATAAAAAGCACAATTAGTTTCTTGGTACATGCCAACCATTACAAATGTTTGAGTATTTTTTGTCATGAAAAGAGCAGCATCTAGTGACATGAACAAATAGAGATAAATATGTGAGAAATGACTAGAGAGAAAAGAACAGCTCACCTGAAACACTCATTACATTCTGAATTCCTTTTAACTCAGCTATGTGAATCTTGGGAAACCCAAGGGCTGAGAGAGAGATTACTACCAATAAAATTAAGAAATTTTCCATTAAAAATGTTCCACCACTCTTACACCCTGGGCATCGTGGCTTTCTTGTTTTTTATTAGTTATACAAATTCTCATAAGTGAAAATTTTATATTTTATACTAGTAGTAAACAGTGAATTTGCTGAATATGATATCACTAAGCTAGTCTCTTAATTAGTTCTTATACAACTTAATATTATCTTTTAAAGAGTTTTATTAAATTGTCACACACAACCACACACACATACACACACATCTGCTGAATGACATCATTATGGAGTATATGAAAGGAAAGAGGTGTGCTTTTTCTTATGTACATAACTCAAGTCTGCTATCCAAGCCACATACTCTCCACGAAGTGCTTACTTAGGGAAGGAGAAACCCATTACTTAAGAAAAAGACTCACAAAGGGCTTGCTGCATTCCTGAAACCTTACTCTATATGCCATACCATTATCATCTTTTCTTTAAAAGAAAAAAAAACAAAACTTGGTTTTATGGAAAACCTTTGTCCATTGTAGTCACCGAATATCTGTTTGTCCTGTTACATAATATACATATGTATCAGGACACAGATGATATTGTCAATTTTTAAAAAAAACTCTCTCTCTCTCTCTCTTGATTATTAATGGTCATCTTAACCTAGGATTCAATGCATATATATATATATGTTTATGGAGACTTTTACAAATATGACACAAAAGCTTTTCTGGTCCTTAAAAGGGAGCTTTCAGCAAGTTACTAAACAAGTTTGTATCCACTTTCTTCCTTACAATTCTTCAGGTTATAGTAACAATTCAGTGGTGGAACCTGGTGTCTGGGGACTGGACTTTGCTAGGCATTTCCTTCTTCTAAACCTTTACTTTCCCTTCTTGATAGAAGCCCATCTCAACATGAACATATGTCCATGCCAGCTCTGCACCATGATGTTAGCATGTCTTGGCTGTGCCACTAGTAATACCCAACAGACCATGTATACCATAGCCTATGTGTATCAGACCTGTTCTTTTAATGTCCCTTCCTCCATCTGAGTTGGAAGGACCCTTGTCCCACCTGCGCCATTCATGGTTCTTTGTCTATGGCCCACAGAAGCTACTATTGGAAAGTCTGAGGTAGCTGATGTAGGAACAGAGTTGGAAGCTTTCCTCATTTGGTTCTGCTTGATTGGACTCTCTGCTAGTGGCAATTCATTCCCTTGGGTACCAGCTGCCTCAGGATAGGCCTATGAAGTATAGTTTCAGGATCCCAGTAACCTGCTGTCCCTACTTCCAGTTCTCTGCTTCCCCCTCTTCTAGCTTGTGTCATTGCCACTGTTTGGCATCTCAGGTATACGATCAAGATGTCCATCTAGCAGGTTTCTTGTATTAAGCAAAATAATTTATGTCTAAACATTAATTTTCCCCTAGTGGGACCCTAACTGAGACAGAGATGCTGTGTTGCCATAAGTACTATGCTTTAGCATCTAGATGGTAAGCTCAAGATACATAATCCAAAAGGTTGCATCCTTAGACTTTTTGGACAAATGGGCATAAAGCCTTAAAGGATCGGGTTGGTGTCAGGATCCAGATGAGCACAGTCATCCATGTGAACAGAAAAAAGATAAAAGTGAGGTTTGCTTAGGTAAGACTTTTGTATATACTGGACATAGATTATATTCTATGTCCATATATTATACAGAAAATGAAACTCCCACAGAAAGAAGCATAAAGCACTATGTCCCAGTAGGGGTGGGAGTAGAACATCTTTTGCATGAGCCCTGTGGTCAGGCAAAAAGTGACTGTTCATCCAGCTCATGCTTTATCCCAGACTAAATGGTCATCCACAGCTTCTGTGTGCTCCTTGCCATGTATACACAATGCCAGCGCATGGCCTGACAGACAGACAGGCTTCTGACCAACTCCAAGCAGGGGTCTTCCATTTCTTTCATTTAGTGAACTTGCTTTAAGATTATAGCACTGTTATAGTTCCTCCATGCAGCCCTCCCTCTACCCAGCTACTTCCTGGAGGGAATGGATCTCTGCCTCCTGGGTTCATTTCAAGCTTGTTTTTTATGTAGTACAGATTTGGGGAAATACTTGAAACTGGGGACAGGAGAGACACACAAGGTTATGTGTGTATGTTTGTGTGTGTGTGTGTGTGTGTGTACTGATGGGAAGGGCTGGAAGGTATCGAGAAAGTTGATATGGGAAAGAGATGTGGGTTAAAGAACGAGTATCACAGGAAATGGGAGGACTGGGGAGCTAAAGGGCATAACATGAAGTGTCTCTGGGCAATGTGAGTGATGTCTCCTTTAACTTCTGAAAGAGATGCAAAATGAATCCAATCTCCATGTAGTCGAGTGGTGGTAGTGTCTTATACATAGATTTTCTTTTGTGGGATTCATGCTGCATGGGTTCCTAAAGCTTGCTGGTTCACAGCCTGTCTAATTTACGTAATTAGCACCTAAATGATATTAGCTTCTTGTTTCATTGCTTCAAAAACGTTGTCTTTATAAGTAGTCAGAAAGCTTCTAGAACACTGGATTTTTTGTTTGTTTGTCAGTTTATGGATTGAACATTGATGAATGGCCTGCTATGTATCAGGTAGCATGCAGTGTTCTATCCTGCCCATGAAAACAGCCCATGCACACTGCCTATGGAAGTCCACAGCCTACAGAGAGAAATGGGGGATGCTTACATATCTTATTGTATATACTTAATGTGGTGACAGAAATGAGGAGATGAGATGAGAACACAAGAATGAGATTTGTTCTACAGAGCCAGTCAAAAAAACCAGAGCCCAAAGAAGAAAGAAATAGAGAGAGTAACAGGGCTACAGAACAAATGTGGAGAGACAGCAACATCTGTTGCAGGAACTCAGTTCTCCAATGCCATAAAACAGTGTCGAAATATAGTAGCAACACTCATATTTTTACACTAACCATCAGTTATCTAACTGATCTTAATACTGACTCAACAGGAGAGAAGTTATGATGGATGTTAGGGACCTAGCCAGGTGCATCAGGGTTAGTGAGGTCATGGATCTTGGAGGAGGATCTACCATCTCCACCTTAATGAACAAGCATAATTCCTAAATGTTTTCTAAATACGTGTCTTTATATCCACAGTGAAGTGTAATTCCTAACCCTTCCAACACTTCCAACCCTATCAACCTTCTCAACCCAAAGAAGCTTTGCTTTGCAGTTGACAGGATCCACCACAGAAAACCAAAACCGATCAAAGCACAGAGAACAACTGATACTGGGTATCTATCCCAGTGAATAAATTGAAAACACAAGCCCTGTACCTAAGGTTTAGGAAACATCTTGGAAGACTGTGTGGAAAGAGCTAGAGGACCAGATAATCTGATGTGAGATGATGTCTCCTAGCAATGACAGGGAAGCTTCACCCATAATACCTCAACATTATAACTATATAAACAAAATCTGAACAAGGAAAACACCAACAGACATGCTACCATAGGAGGGGAAATCTTATGGGCCTCTCCCTAGACAAAGAACTACAGACAAGTAAGGAATATTGAAAGCAGGAGAAGTGGCCTTTCCTAAGGATGAGCCACAAATGGATTGTTTCATATCAAGTGGTCCGCCCTAAAATCATATACATATAACAATACTAAACAAACTCAACAGGTTGCATTTATATATTTATGTGATACACATAGACACAGACAGACAGACAGACAGACAGACAGACAGACACACACACACACACACACACACACACCAATTTAAAAAAAGGAACTAGAAATTTGAACAGGAGAAAGGGAGAGATGGGACGATTTAGAGAAAGGAAATGGAAAGAGGAAAACATATATTTTGATAAAAAATGAGTGGAAAAAAGTAAGGTCATTAGAAAAAGGTGATTAATATGCAAACTTTCTATCTGTCAGCTATACAAGTTCCATCAACCATTATGCTTTTCTGGCAAAGGATTATACTATAGTCAGATGGGCTGGACTGGGATGTGCTGGCAGGAACAGAGACAGAAACAGTCAGTGCCTTTGTAGTCTCATATTTTCTCTCTTGCAGCACTGGGAATCATGCCTAGGGCCTTAAGTATGCTAGGCAAGACCTTTACAACAAAGATATTCAGCTATATTCCAAACTCCATGAGGTTTCTATCCTTAAGGAACCATCACTATATTTGGGGAAGCCAATACAAATATAAGACACAATTATCAAACAATATAATCCATATACAGTGAAATAAAAACAAACCAGGATCTGGAAGTAATCACGGACTGTCAGAATTATTTACTAAGTAAACCTTTCCTATACATATGAATATATGACAGGAACTAAGAGTAGAAATAATGTTATGGTTCTGCTATGATGATACTGTGGGCCACCTGATAGAGGGATATGTGTGTAAGAATGAAGAAAGGCAGTCAAGGGTATACCCAGGTGAGTTTCATAAGGGAATAGGACAGAACAGAGAATAGAGAATAGGACAGGATTAGAAGCAGAATGTTAAATAGAAGTAGAGAGACACCCATCTATACAATCTGTAGTCCCAGTAGTGGGAGGCAAATTCTATCTGAGGAAACCTGGAAGCCACAGGCCTCATTGCACATCCTCAGGAAAGCTTGTTCACCATTCCTCAGGGTCAGTGACAGTAGATGATGACATTTAGTAACTTACACATCATGCAAAATGGGCTGCGTCTGATTTTACATCCATGAAGCACACTAACGAGATGCAACCCATGCACTCTGAGCACACCACACAGACAAAACTAGCTGTGTTCCTCCGCTCTAGCACACCAGCACTATCCAACAGATATTTACAGAGCAGATGAAGAAGCTCATGGTTTGTGGACAATAAAGAACAATACTCTAATTGTCCACTGCCTACTCTAATCACAAAACTTCAAGCTTTGCGCTGAAATGTTTTTCCAGTTGCAATGTAGCTATTTTGGGCTGGGGAGGGGTGGCATGGAGTGAATGCTGATGGACAAGGAGTTGTTCACTGGGATCATAAAAATGTTTGCAAATTAGATAAAAAATACTTGGAAATTAGATAGTGTCGACAGTTGCCCAGCTCTGTGAATGTACCAAAGTCCATGGATTTGTGTACTTGAAAGGTATTTTGTTGCATATAGATCACATATTAATGAAGTTACTTTAAAAATTCACCATCTCAACAAGATACCTTATAACTCATAAGACCAGAAATAGAGCTCACTGTGCACAGCGCAATAAATTAGCCCTATTATTGAAAGGAAGAGGATTTATATTATAATCCAATGCAAATAATGACCTTGGACTGAGATAAAATTTATTCTTTTGAATTGTGAAAGCCATTTCAACAGAATACCAGCATGCAAATGAGCATGGGCTCTGTAACCTGGAGCTGGAGATATTTTTCCCAACAGAGAACTGGCAGTGGGTTATTGTTCAATTTGGTCTTTAGCCCAACACATCTTTATTGAGAAACTTGATTGGTATTTTTATATTTTCTATATTTCTTCTTTTTAAAATATTTTATTTTTAATTTTGAGTATGTACATGTGCATATGCAGGTATGTGCAAGTGATTACCCTCAGAAGTGAATGGCATTAGATCCTCTTGTGCTGAGAGCTGCCCAGTGTGGGTGCTAGAAATTGAACTCAGGACCTCTGCTAGAGCAGTACCCTTTCTTACCTGCTGGGTTACCTCTCCAGTCTGTATTTTTTCTATATTCATTCACTAACAGCCAATACCATCACTAGTTCAATAATAGAGCATTGGAACAGCTGAACTTCTCTAAGGGCCCTTGAAA
The DNA here is from genome assembly GCF_004785775.1 of Grammomys surdaster. Taxonomy (NCBI): domain Eukaryota; kingdom Metazoa; phylum Chordata; class Mammalia; order Rodentia; family Muridae; genus Grammomys; species Grammomys surdaster. Next base: position 2,439,652 of record NW_021604566.1, read on the forward strand.
GTATTACCAGGTTGCTCAGATCCATTCTGTACCATATGATAACTTTTGCATCTCTCAGATGGAAAACCCAGACAGAGTTTATACCGTGACCACAGAAATGTGTTCATTTGTACACAATTCTTGATACTTTTAACACAGAGAGATGAAAGTTCTTTCCTGGCAGTGACTTACATTTTTGGTGCAGAATTTTATCAGTTCTCTGTGCACCTTTCAATCCACATTTCTATAGCTGATGGCTAGTAGACAGCTGGTGCCTACAAGCCTTCACTATCTAGTAAAGAAGTAAAAAGACACTAGTGGCTACTGAGTATTTGAAAGATGCCCTGTTTAAATGGGCATGTGTTGTAAGTACCCAGTAGCCATGGTAGTTTTTAAACTTAGGTTAAGAATACAAGCATTTATTCTTATATAAGTGTAAACTTTACCCCTCACCAGGGGTGCATCTCTTTACAACAGATGGAGACCACTATAGAATACAACAACCAATCAAAATGTAGGGTTATAGAGTTCAGTTCCAATGTATGGATACAGTTACAAAACAATCCTACACCTAAGGGACAGGGAACATTGTAGAAGAGCAGGTAGAAAGATTGTAGAAACCAAAGGATCAGGAATTTTGCCATGAAGTTGTGTCTTCTAGGAATGGTCAGCAGCTACACCTACAAAGTATGATCAACATGATAACCCTTATGTGAGATAAACAGTGGCACTAATGGACATGCCAAAGTAGATAAGGAAAAACCCACAAGATGTGAACCCTACACAAAGAACTGGAGGTAACTGGAAAGCAAGATAGTTGTTTTTCCCTGGGGAAGAACACACTATCTGGCTGTTCAATACTAAACAGTCATCCCTGAATACATACACTATTATATGGAATAAACAGGTTAAATTTAGGAATATATATGTGTATATATGTGTACACACAAGCATTCAATAACAATTAGTTAAAATAGGAGGGAATGAATTTGAAGAAGAGGGGAGGAATATATGTGAGAGTTTGGAGATGGAGATGGGAAAGGTTGAAATTACATTATTATAATTACTATATTATTATAATTATTAGGATCTCAAAAATAAGAAATGTAAGAACATTAAACTGTTTTTAACATTTGTGAATATTAACTGCATATTAAAATGACAGTATCTAAGGTAAATTGTGTAAAATACACTTTTTCTTTCTCTACAAACAACCTCCCCCCCCAGCTTGTCCTTTCTTTTAGGATGGGTGATAAAGGATGGACAGCTTAGTGGCCAAGAATCTAGCAATGAGAAGATGACAATGAAAATCAATATGGATGAAGAAAGAGGCAAAACAACCACCCCCAACCAAGATTTTATAGCTTGTCATAAAAAAAAAAGAAGAAAAATTGAGAATCAGGCTTGAGATGTTGATCTTACATGCTTGCCTACCTTTTCAATCATTCCTAAATTTTAACATCACTTTATAATCAATACTGCTGATGGAAGGTGAATTGTACAGGGAGAAAGCGAGGCCTGGCCCTTGCACAAAGCTAAAGGAATTGATGTCATGTCATACTGGAACAATTGGAGGATTGTGGAACTGAGCCAGATAAGGTAGGCAGTTTAAAATCTGCTGAAGCCCTTTGTCCATATGAAGAAGTCATTTCTAAACTCTCTTTTTAAATATTCTTGTGGATAAAATAGTCACAGCAAGGAGAAATAGATAATTACATTTGCATTGCATAAAAGATATTATCTTAATGGTCTACGTTCATTTCCTTTGTGTGAATATCCTAATTAAAAAAAATTTTGTCGGAATAACTGATAATGTGCATAAAATTCTTAGTTTCTCTTTATCCCAGAAGATACACTGTATTTAAGGGTATTAGATATGTAAAGATAGTGTGACCAAACTTCCCTGGAGAAGCCATCATTTGATGGGGAAAGTCACAAGGAAAAAGTAAAACAACCGTCTACGTGTTATGATTGTGACATTTACGTGCTAGGGGATTTAAGAGAACATATATAGATTGGTAAATAATTAAAAGGAGCTCTGCCCACACTACTGCATAGTTAATACAGTGGCTATTGTTATGTGACAATAAATAACTTATGTGCTAGTTATAACTCATTCACAGAGATTACTCCAATCTTTGTTGACACTGGTGTGTTAGTCTGTGTTCTTCGTTGATAGAGATACAGAACAGGAAACACACAAGACAGCCTTTTGTTTTCTATGCTAAAGATTAACCATTTGCCAAGGGAAGGTCTGGACTTCCTCACAGGTTCAACATGCTGTGGACTTTGCCCAGTGGATGAGTAGAAGACCTTTGTGAAACCAACACATTCACCAAAACCCACAGCTTTAAAAAATAATGATGTCAAACAGTCTGGGAAAGCAGGTGAATGCTCACCAGTGACAACTTTGGTGGGGAAAGTGGAAGCCACAAAGAATCCTGAGTAGGTCTTCCCAATTATGAGTATCAGCTCTCCAAGGTTATCTATGTGTGACACAGTATCATGGGCATCTTTATGCAGAATATGTGTGGGGTAGAGAGAGAGGGAGAGGAAGAGAGAAGGGAGGAGAAGAGAGGGGAGAGGAGGAAGGAAAGGGAAAAATAAAACCAAATGCTCTGTTCTCGAGACTCATGTAACACATACAATGCTGGACAATAATATCCTTTCATATCTCTGGATAAGTTAGGTGCCTTTACTATATGCACAGATTGTTTTTTGTTTATTTGTATATTTAGAAATTAACACCTCAATATTTGCTCATTTATGTTTTTAATCTCAGTTCAATTCACACTTACCTGAGAGATATTATCTTTTTGTTTTGGTGTGTGTGTATGTTGAATCAATAACACACTAAGAACTTATATAAAATCTGTATACATGTTAAAAAATTATCACTTTATGAAACTGGGAGGACATATAATTAGTTTTCAGACAGGTTTAAAACTGTACATGTGTGTGTGCGTGCGTGCGTGCGTGCGTGCGTGCGTGCGTGTGTGTGTGTGTGCACCTGTGTGTATTTGTGTATGTGTGTGTCCTGTTTGGGTGCATGTGATGTACATTCAAGGTATACATGTAGTACTGCAGTGTGTATGTCTGTGTGTGCTTATGTGCATGAGTGTGAAGTATGTGTGTAGTATGTGGTGTGTATTTGTGTGTTTGTGTACATATTTGTGATGTGTGCATGTATTGGTATGTATGTGATGTGTGTGTGTGTGTGTATGTGTGTGTGTGTTCCTCACAATCTTGCAGGTACTAGACAGTGTTTCATTTAAGGATTGCCCACCCTCAAATTATTCATGTATTTTCTGACATGTTACTAGTCTGATTCAGGGCACACTCTTCACTAGCAGTCATTGTCTCAATGAATAAATCATTTCAAGCACTATTTATTACATAAAACTGTCCAGCGACGTTTGGAGTGATACTTTCTAATTAAGTGCAAAAAAGAAAGTGGATGCCTACTGAATATAGAAGTCCCTTTAGAGTGTTTCTGTAGAATTCAGGCGCGGTTTGGACAGACAACACAAAGCTGATCCGGTTCCACGGGAAGGGGTTTATTTAGGGAAGGGAGTGGGAGAGAGGATCGGGAAGATGGCGAGCGAAGAATAGAGGAAGAGAGGGAGGTTGGGGCGGTCTCAACTATTTAAGTGGGTGATGACATGTAACTTCCCAGGTGCAGGTGAGCAAGACAGGTGAATTCTGGGAGTGGTTGTCTCAGCAATGTAGGAGTCGACGGCCCCTGAATATGACGTCACTAGGTTCAGATTTATACTAACAGTTTCTATGCTTGTGCTGCCATAGAAAAGGCATAAAAGTCCTAACTTATTTTACATAAGCTAACGAGTGTCCTTAGTTTAAAATGTTCTGTGTATTCTCTTGTGTTCTATATGGCTTGGCCTTAAGAATGTATTTCATATTACTACTATAGTGAAGGCATGGCAACCCAGATGAATTTGTGAGTCATGATGACCTTAGTTAATAGTGACATAAGTGCCTGTTTCCTGACACAGCCTGGGATAAGGAATCATAGACTGGGTCAGTAGGTAGATTCCACTGTAGGGTGGGGCCAGGAAAGACTCATATGAGGCTTGATGCTTTGCTATAACCCTCATGGAACAGTTTTCCTGTAAGGAAAATCAGTGTTGTTCAAGGCCAGGAAAAGCTGCCAGGATTAATGTGTCATGGGGTGCCTTTCTGATATCCAAAGGGGTCATTCACCACCACAGGGTGGTACCATGGGAAGGGCAAAGAGAAATAATCAGATTCCAGTAACCAGTTTTGTCCTCTCAATTTCCTTTGCTCAAATGCTGCCTTTTGCTTCAGTGAATGTGTGAGGAGGCCAGGGCCAGGGCTCAGAACCCTTTCTGCTTCTAGTCTGCTTGTCTTGCTGCCTGAGGACAGTTGGGCATGGGCTTTAAAGACAGTGCTCACTTCTGAAAATGTAATCAGGACTACAGAGCAATTCTCTCTCTCTCTCTCTCTCTCTCTCTCTCTCTCTCTCTCTCTCTCTCTCTCTCTCTCTGCCTTGTCACAGTCTTTGAACTCACTATGTGATTGTTACAGGATTTTATTTTTATCCCGTACACACACACACACACACACACACACACACACACACAATACTGTTTCTATTTCAGGTGATACCTCTTCATTAGAAATTCTGTAGATTATATTTTAAGGTGGAAAGCTTAGAATTATGCCTTAGAAAGGACGTACTTGCAGAATTAGTTCAAACAACCTAGACTAACAGATTAGAAACAGTTAAGGCAACTAAAAAAAAAAGTATCAATGTGCATTGATTCATATTCTTTTCTTTGACATGCTTAATATAATTTTCAGTTGCACATCTATTAAGTCCATGCTTTCTTCTTCTCTGGACACCCAATTCCTCTGAGGGTTGATCACATGAACTTTATGCTCTGCAAAATCATCACCCAACTCAATGTGAGGCATGCAGTAGCCACTCAAGACCTGTCCTCTGATTCCTGTCATTCTAGCCAGTGAGGTCCACACACAGATGTGCATTCTCACTGAAATCAGATAACACTGTTAGAAGACCCTTAAGGGTGTGTGTGTTGGGGGGGGAATTATTTGCTTGTTTTTTGTTTGTTTGTCTCTCTTTACGTTTAATCAAAATATTGAGCATAAACTTCTATAATTCTGAAAAATCTTAAAACCCGACTGAAAGGTTTCTTTCTTTCTTTCTTTCTTTCTTTCTTTCTTTCTTTCTTTCTTTCTTTCTTTTTTTTTGGTTTTTTATTTTCTTTTGTAGTTAGATGTGAAGATATAGCCTTCTGCTGGTTCTCTTTGCTGTGGTTCTACCACTCAGGCAGGAGTAGGAAGACTCAGGTAAATTTGGTTGAGGGTCTTACCATGCTCTCTTTTGGGAGCATGCAGAATAAAACCAAAAGAAAATAAAAAGCCAAGCTTGGAGAAAGAATGCTGTAGCCAGAGCTGAGGCCAGCTCACACATGCATTTTCTCAGATGAGAAAATATTCCTTTGGGCAGCAAGTGGAGCTTAGCTGTGCAGCCCTTGTCTTGTACACCTGGGGCTCTGAGTAAGATCTTCAGCAACCCTATCTTCCTCAAAATAAAAACCTCAAAGTAAAACAAAAACACTTTCAATATTTGAATATCTCCAACAGATCCAAACCTTTCCTGAGACTGATGTAGAATTTTATTCTGCATGCACCCAAGAGAGAGCATGGTAAGACCCTCAACCAAATTTACCTGAGTCTTCCTACTCCTGCCTGAGTGGTAGAACCACAGCAAAGAGAACCAGAAGAAGGCTGCATCCTCACATCTAACTACAACATGAAGACAGCAGCACTCTGTCCTGTTGCTTGGTCCCAGAGGGAAAAAAACAAAAAGGCAGGCTGAGTTATTTGAACTGGGATTCATTCGGCCTCTTCTTCTCCTGAAATTGAATCCACTGGAGTTGCATGTACTTGCTCTGTGCACAGAAATGGTTTCTGCTCCACTGATGTGAACTGAGAAAGGTCAGAATCTTTTAAAATGCTAGGATATCTATCATGTCCAGAAAACATCCTGTATTCAATTTAGGCATGGTTCAAACTGCTTTTGGATGATCTACCAGTATTCTCACAGACTCTGAGAATAGAAGCTGAGGTCTTATGTAATACTATTTTATTTATGCCTTTATTCCATGAAGTGTTGCTTAGTACCACTCCCAAAACTCCAACCAGGCCACTTTCCCATATCACTATAACATATGAGTTGGTATTTGCAGCTCTTAGTACACAGTTTAGTAGTGACATCCAGCTGGGATGCACCAAGAGAGGCAATCCTAGGCATCGTTCTAGAATCCAATCATTTTCAATACTTCAAAGAACCCATCTCCAAACACCATCAGTTTAAACAAATGGGCAAAGCCAAAGATATATTATATGTTGGTTTTTAATTTCTGTTTCTCACATGAGAAAATATTCCCATGGGCTGCAGATGTATTGGGCTGTGTACTCTGTTGCATATTTTTGAGCTTTTAATGGAAAATTTAATGGGTAATAACATAATTCTCTAAATAACAACTATTTACTTACAAAACCATGCTTTGTTTAGAAGACATGGATGCTGGACAGGACTCATTAATAGACAACTGGAATCTTCAGAGGAATAAACCATGAATAGAAAAAAAACTAGTCTCAGTAACAAAAAAAAAAAACAAACTCTAGAAAACAAGACAGGAGGATAGTCCATTCTGAGTTCATCCCACTTGGAGAGCACCCTGCTTTCATTGTACAGTGATTCCCACATCAGAGGTTAGGAAGCACAAAGAGAGCCTTAGAGGAAAAAATTGCTCTTTCAGTATCAGATAATTTTTTAAAGGAGACAGAGATATGAGAGAGACAGAAAGAAAGAGAGAGAGAGAGAGAGAGAGAGAGAGAGACAGAGACAGAGACAGCGACAGAGAGATGAAGATAGGGCAGAAAGAGAGGTAAAGCAAGAAAAGGAGCAGGAGGAGTGGTGGTACATGGGACAAAGAAGAAAGAAATGAAGAAGAAAGAAAAACAAAACAGAACAAACCCCCTAGACACTAAAACTGCACAGCTGCCACTAACTACATCATTGAACAGATTTGCCATCCAATTACACAGAAGATCCATATATGTGCTGGAAAAATCTCTTTCCAGCATTGGAGAAACAGCAAGACGCCGCTTTTTAATAGACACATGCTGAGTTGGTGACTAGATACATCTAGGAACAAAGATTGTTCCCTATAAAACCCTCTCCAGAAACTCAGGGAAAGGGTTAGTGGATTATTTTCCAAGTCTTGGCCTGAAGAACACCTTTTGTAGAGGAAAAAAAGCTTTGTATTAGACCTGTGCACTACTCCATGCTATGGAAATCTGGTCTGAGCCATGCAGTGAGTCTCTCTAGTTCCTTAGAAGAAAGACAAATAATGGCAACAGTAAAAGTGCTTAACTCTCTGACACGCCAGTGGAAAGCTTGGTGTGAGCCCACTGGTAATACAGCCTGATCCACAGCCCGTACCTTCTGATTATAAGTCAAAAAGCACTAGGACCAATACAGAAAACATAATACCAAAAAGACTCCACACTAATTGAAACACACCAACTCAAATAATCAGGGAAAAAAAACATTAAGATGGCATAGAGTCAGGCTCTGCACCTACTAGGAGAGTGGCCACATAGAACAGTCTGCACCTGAGCTCAGGTGGGCATCTGCATTAAAAGAGAACCAATTTAATGTTGAATACTAGACTTATGGGCTGCATTGTCTTGCACTCTTCTTGTCGACCTATTTTGAGACAGGCTCTCTTTCAGAGGACACAGGACAGACATAGTCATGGGCTCTCGCTGCCTCTGCTTCCCAAGTGCTGGGTTGTTTGTATATTATGTTATTGCAATTCTTCACCTCTTTGCCTTCTCATTCTGCCTTTAGCTGGAGCTGCTGTCATTACAAACAATGAGACTATATTAAAAAACAAGAGCCCACTTAATATTACTTATGAAAAACGTATGTCACTGACAAAGGCAAATAGTCCTATGAAGAAATGACATTCCAAGTAAATAGAACTGGCAACCAA
>NW_021604566.1:2447712-2505820 GCF_004785775.1 Grammomys surdaster
CTACTCAGTAAAGTGGACAATATTTTAGGACACAGAGTAATACATTAACAAATACATGAAAATTGAAACAATTTCTTATATTCGGTCTTACATTGGAAATCAATAGCAAGAGAAACTATAGGAAATATAAAAACTCATGGAGCCTGAACAATGCTCAACTAAATAATGAAAGGGTCATGAAAGAAATCAGGAGGGTGATTTAAGCAAACTCATAAAATCAAATGAAAATTAAAACACAACTTACTAGGACCTGTGGGATGCTTTGAAATGAGTCCTAAAAGAGAAAACTATGGCTATAGACACTTATATTAAAAAATCAGAGTGATCTCAAGTAAATAACTCAATGATGCACTTTTAAGTCTTAGGAAAATCAAGCAAAAGCAAATGCAAAATCAGTATGTGTATATACATATACTGATATTCATATCAGTATACAGATAAAAGTGAAGACAGATATTGATGAAATGTAACTTTAAAAAATGGAAGAAATCAAAATAAAAGATTTGATTTTTTGGAAAGATGGATAGCCAAACTATCCAAGTTAAAGAGAACATCTCTGTTAATAAAGTTAGAATTGAAAGGGGAGATATAACAACAGATATTTATGAAGCTCAGCAAGATCACTAGGCTGTATTTTGAAAATTGATATTTCAAAACATTTGAAAGTCTAACAAAAATGGAAAAGCTTCTGGACACATGCTAAAATGAAATCAAGAGGCTATGAGCAACCTAAACACATGTATAACAAACAAGACAAATGAAACCAAGAGGATATGAGCAACCTAAACACATGTATAACAAACAAGACTGAGCAGTAAGAAAAGTCTTCTGTATAAGAGCAGCCTCTGCCCGGATGGATTCACTGCTGAATCCTACCAGGCCTTAAAGAATACTCCCCAAACTGTCCCATAAAATAGAAGGAAAGGGATGCTACTGAAACCCTTTATACAGCCAATCTTACCCTAATACCAGAAGCAGACGCAAACATAACAAAGAAAATAATAGGCCAATTTCTCTAATAAAAATAATTAAAATTTGCAATAAAATATTTGTAAATGTGAGACTGGAGAGATGGCTCAGCTGTTATGAGCAATTGCTGCTCTTCCAGAGGATATGGGTTTGGTTTCCATCACCCACATGGAGATTTACAATCACCTGTAACTCAAGTTCAAGGGAATACAATGAACTTGTCTGGCCTCTTTGGGTACCAGACTTGTGGGCTGCACATACAGTTATGTGAGAAAACATCAATATATGTAACATAAAAATAAATAAATTGCAGGCATATTTTTGTGGATTGTGTAAAGGTTATTCTTGTGTTATTCAAATGCCGATTTATCTGCCCTTATATTGTATTCAATCCTGAAATGGCTTTGTCATGTTTATTCTTAAAAGTAGTTTGTATGAACATTGTTCCTCATTCATTCTCTGTCTTGCCAGTACAAGCCAACAAGCCAATACAGAGCTTTAGAGAGAATAAGTGGGACTTCTGACTCTAGGAGGGGTAGAGAAAGAGACAGAAAGTGGAGATGGAGCTGCAAGGAGAAATCAAGGCTGAGAAAAACATCAGAAGAGAGATAGAAGAAGGAATGAAGAAAAAAATGCAAGTGTGATGGGAATAGTGTCTGGGAGGAGCCTGACTAGCTGGGAGGGTTAAAATGGAGTAAGAATTGCTCAATATTTTTGTCAAAGCACTTTTAATAAATCCTAGTCTCCCCATGTTGTTGTTGGCGAACTAACTAGCAAAGGTTAAGAAATAACTGCCATTTTACTAATTTTATGAACCAATATTAAAATAACAACCATTTTACAATAAATATTTTAAAAAATACTTGCAAGCTGGGCTTAAGATCACATAAAAATCATTTATAATTATGAAGGTAGTGTCATTTCATAGATGCAATGACTTTCAAGATATGCAAATCAATAAATACATCAATAAATACATCATTAGTAGACTCAGAGACAGAAATTATATGACCACCTCAGCAGATGCAAAAAAGACCTTTGACAAATTTCAAAACGGTTATGATTCAGAACCTCTAAAAGTTAGTAAGAGAAAGAATACACTTTCACACCAATGAAGACTATATTCGGTAAACCTATAGCCAACAGAAATGGGGAAAACTGAAGGCATTTTCATTAACATCAGAAATGAGCTAAAGATATCCACTTTCTCCTTTCTTATTCAATATAATGCTCAGACTCTTAGCTAAAACAGTAAGAGAAGAGAAATAATAAAAGAGATACAAACAGGAAAGGAAGAAATAAAAGTAGTATTATTTGCAAATGAGATGTTTATACACATACATATTCTAGATGCTCCACTACAAACCTTTAGAGCCAAAAAAAAAAAAAACCTCTCAGAAACAAAACAAAACGAGATTAGCCATCAACATACAGCGAATCAGGAAGGCTGGTGAAAGACTATAAGGGTTGAAGCCACTGCTGTGCAAGAATGATGACTGAAGTCCAGAATTCACATATGAAGGGAACAGTGTGCTGACGGTCCAGTGATTCCATCACTCAGATGCAGAGACATCCATGGATCAAGTTGACTACCCAGAATAGCCAAATCAATGAGTATTGATTTCAACTGAAAGACCCTGCCTCAATGAATAAGGTAGAGAATGGTTGAGGAAAACCTCCTATTATCAACCTCTGGCCTCCACAGACATGTGCACACACATGCATGCACATCTGTATACACACAGTACCCACTCTCAATAGACCACACATACACACATATGCTCACCATATACACAAATACATGAAAAAACAAATGCTTTATGATATGCCAATTATGAACATTCTGAGAAAGAGAGCAGGAAAAATGTTTCTATGCATATTAACTTCAAATAAATAGACAAACAAAATGAACCTCAACATAAAGTTAACCACAGAAGCAAAAAAAGCAAAACAAACAAACAAACAAACAAACAACCATGGCAGTGAAAAAGCCAAATAAAGAAAATGAAGAAGACACCAGACGACGGACAGGCCTCCCATGCTTATAAACTGGTACAATGAATATTATAAAGATGGCTGTTACTTAAATTGATGTACACATTCAATGCAATCCTCATCAAAACTCCATAAAAAATTTTGCCAAACTAGAAACACTGATTCTCAAATTCACGTGGAAACACAAAAGACTCAAACAGTCAAACAACCCTGAACAAAAAGAGTACTGCTGGAGATACTGCAAGATTTGAAGTCACATTGCTGATCTGTTGTAACAAAGTCAGCATGATATTGAACAAAAATAGAAACACAGACCATAGAAGAGAGCACAGCATGGCTTCTTACAGTTTCCCATTCATGTTCCTGCTTTCATCTGAGTCATAACGTGGCCTTGGGTACATAGTCATATAAGTAGGCCCACAATTAGACATTTTCTGATAGTAAATCACAAAAATTTATTTTAAAGCAGTTCTTTAGAATGATACAAATGTACTGTTTGTAAATTATTATAGCACATTTACATATTAATGAGATGGAGATACTGATCTATATTTATATAAAGAATTAAATCTTGACTGAATATTTATGCTGCAGAACATAGAAGATCTTAGCCCTACTGATTGATGATTTTATTTCGTCATCAATGCTGAGAGCACCACTTCATCTAATACATAGGACAAAATTGCAGAAGTGTATTCAGGGCCATTTAAGAAATCATTGGAAATTCTATCCTGATCCAAAGACAAAATTAATTTAGCAATTTATTTTAAATTAGAGTCACCTGCAATTCAAACAACATTTTAAAAATACCAAACACTGTAATACAATACAATTCAAAGATATAAAGTTTTGATATTTACATGCTAAAGAATACTGGTAGGAAAATACTTCAAGTGTTTTCTGAAGTTAAGGGCTAATTCTTGTAAATACAGAACACTCCATAAACACAGTAAAGCACTGTAATTCTTCATGAACAGTGATCTCTTATCTGTGTCAAACTGTTTCTGTCAGTGTTCGTGATACTGTGTGGGGTACCAGCATCCTGCACACATGTGAACTCAGAACCAATGTTGTGGGGGAATCTCATGTGCAGTACCACAAAGATCTCTATGCACCATACGCTCGATTTGAGTTAACCTCTAACTACTGATCATTAAGAAATCTTTTACCATTGCCAAATGTTTAGCATTTCCAGATTTCACTATGTAACTCAGTCAGGGGTCACCATAGTTTAAGAAGCTGGGAATAGAAGGTCAGAAATAAAAGCACTCAACTACAGCCACCTCATTTTTGAAAAAGAAAATAAAGCATGTATTGTGGAACACACAACCTTCTCAAGGGCCGGTGGTGGAAAAGCTCTATCCACATGGAGGAGACTGAAACACAACCCTTATGGCAGCCAGCATGAACATCAGTCAAAAAAAAAAAAAAAAGAATCAAGAATCTTTAGCAGAACACCTGAAACTCTGGAACTGTTTAAGGACATACTTCAGAGTGTGAATACAGGTGTAGACTTTCTGAAAATGTCCCACTTTATATAAAGGAAATATAACCAAGAGTTTATGAAGGAGATTATATTATCTTAAAACTCTTTAAACAGCAAAGGAAACAACTGAGGGACGATACAACTTACAACTGGAGAAAGTCTTTGCTAGTGACATATGTAGCAGAGGATTAATGTCTAGAATACAAAAAGAACTTAAAAAGAAAAAAGAATCACCCAAATAACACCTTCCCAAAAACTCAATCAATAAATTAGCTGTTGAAATGAACTGACAATTCTTAAAAGATGTACTACGAGTGGTCAATAAACTTACGAAGAAAATGTTTAATATCTATATAAAAGCCAATTATAAAAATATAGGGAAATACAACTTAAAATTATATTGAGATTTATCTCACTCCAGTCAGAGCTAATCTTGTCACAGAAACAAATAAGAACAAACATCAAGGATTCACAGGAAATGGAATTCTACTGTTGGTGAGTATGTAGATTAGCACAGACACTATGAAAATCAGTGTGGATGTTCTTCAAGAAACTAAAAATAGAAGTGCTGCATGATCCAGCTGTGCCACTCCTGGGTTTGCATCTGAAGGATTCTAAGTCATCATACACAGAGATACCTGCACATCTGTGATTATTGCCTTATGAGTCCATAGTAACTAATAATGGAATCAGCATAGATTTTCATCAACAGATGTATAAATAAAGAAAATGTAGTGTGGCCATGCCACATGGTGCTGGCAGGGCAAGGTCCCTAAAAACCTGTCTTCTACCACATGGCTCCAGTTGTAGATGCATAGAGCCTGTCTTCCTATGCTAAGAGGCACTGGAGGACAGACAACAGAGAGAGGTCTGAGTACCACCATGCCACAAAGTACAGGAGGAAGATACCCAGAGAACTGCCTACTGCCATGCCATGTCCCCAGAGACCTGCCTGCGTTGAGTACACTGGAGAAAAAATATGTTTGTAGACTTGTCTGCCACCCTGCCACATAGACAAGCTGTAGACATCCCACTTGCTACCACACCATGCAGTGTGCAGGCAGCGGCCACCCAGGGGCAACTGGAGCTGGAGATGGAGCCTCTCATGAATTAGCCTGTCATACTACCTGAGGCCACGATGAAGTCCCAGCCCCTGATGCCACTGAGAACCATGTCCAGGTCCATGGCTATGCAATATCAGGGATTAGTGTTGATGTCTGTGGCTCATAATACCACTAGTGACCATGGAAATGTTCCTGGTCTGGGCACCTGCCTCAGACCACATAGATGTCCTAGCCCTGTGCAGAACTGACCCTGTCCTTCACTGCCTGTGGCACTCTGGAGAGTTGGTCCTCTGTCTCACCAGCAGCAGCACTCAGGTGATCAGGCCCCACACCTTGGCAGAGCAGCACAGTAGAGCCAGTCCTGGTGGCAGGGTATGAGCGAGACATTTGTGTGGGAAAGCTGGCCTTGCCACTTGTCTACAATGAGGTGTCACAGGAACAGAGGTAATGCCCCAACTCTCACCACCTCTGACATCCCTTGTCTGTTGCAACAGTTTGACACAGCCCCTGTACTTCAACCTGGATAGCACAACAGAGTGCTGTCCCTGGTGACAAGACTGCAGGTGAGCTGACCCCACCACTTCTCTGCAATAGATGGCTTGGGTGCAGGGCTGATGCCTTCCCCAATTTGCCCTTCACCACCTGTGGCAGTTGGGAAAGCTGAGAGCTCATGAGAGCTAGAGAACTGGCCCTGCCCCTCACTGGCTGTAGCACTTGGGAGAGTGGGCCCTGCACCTCGACTGGGCAGCAAAATGGAGCTGGCTTTGGGGGCATGGGTATGAAAACAGAAAGCTAAACCTGCCTCCTGCTGATGGTGGCATTGGATGATTAGCTGGAGAGGTGCTGGAGAGCTCACCTTAGTGGTGCAGATGTGGAAGAGTTGGCTGGCAGACCAGTTCAACTATCACCCAGGCCAGGGTTCAGGGCTTTGATCTGACCAACCTACATCATCTCTTAACTGTTGGAGCATGTGAAAGGGCCAGTCCTGCTGAGCCAAGGCTTCAGGATTTCTATGGCACAGAGCAACAACCTAATAACTAGGAGGAGTCCTAGTGACCATTCAGTATTGACAATGTTGCAGAAGCCAGATACCTTGAACCAGACCAATGACTCATTACAATGAATATTTACAAGTGAAGATATGTGGACAGAGGGATACACTGTGGGACACGCTGTGACACACTACAGCTTCCATGGTGAGATGTTTTCTATGCTTTAATCTGCTTGTGTGTGTGTTTTTCTTTTGTGGGGGACGTTGCAAGGGTGGAGGGGAGATACAAGGGGCCAGAGAGATAAGTGGCACTGGGGTGTATGTGTGAAACTTGCAAAGGATCAATGAAAAGTTAAAAAAGAAAAGAAAATGTGGTATGAACACAGACTGGAATTCTATGAATTATATTATTTGTAGAGAGGAGAGATCCATGTGTTAAACAACTTAACCCAGACTCTGAAAGACAAATGTCACCTACTATCACTTATTTGGAGAGCTTAGATATTTAGATAGATACATAAAATCATTTACATCTTGACATGAAGATAGAAACAAGATTGCCTGGGAGAAGGTAGAGTAATAGAGGGCAAGGAGGGAGGGCATAGGGTGAATATGGACAAAGTACATGATATACTTGAACGAAAATTCATCTTTCTTCCTTTTTATTTTCTTGGATTTGTGTGTGTGTGTGTGTGTATGGTGTGTGCATGTGCACACATGCAGCAGGCAGGTCAGAGGACTACTTGCAGAGGTTGATTCTTCCTTCTATCATGTGTACCTATAGACAACACACACACACAGACATGCACATGAACGTGTACACCTGTGACAATGCATATATGCACCATGAAAAAGACAATGTATGAAGAAGAAAGATATTAGAAAATAATAACCTGATTCTTAATGTTCCAGACTTGTAGAAAACTATAGGCAAGCTCTTTACTGCCTGCCTTATCAAGTCAGTGTATGTAACAGGCAAATATCAGAGGATCAGAAAATGGGTCTTGGAAACTCTAATTTAGAAGTTCACCTTGGGCCACTCGGACATTAATGGTATCATTATCGGATTTGTAGATGTGTAGATAAATTCCAAATGTGGAGTGCAGAAACATCTACAATCAGTGTGTTATGCCTGAAAACCCTGAGACACTGTGGGCGCCTAAAGAAAATTAAGGAGTAACATGTTTAGCTCTGGGGTCAGATGCTTCCAGAGGCCATATTCTCCATGGAAGGGTCCACAGAATGATTGTGAATTCTATTAATGTACGAGGAGAGAGTGAAGCCTGACTTCCAACCCTGCTCTGGAACCCCCGTGGCTGGTGAATGCAGGTCCCTGCTGTCAGCCTTCCCTGTGTTGGCAACTTTTTTTCATTGCTTCTTCAAATGTAATTTCAAATCTCTTAGAGGAAAAATTCTCTGTTTTCCCACACATTCTTCCTTATTTTCACACTGCTTAAATCAATGGACTCAGTTTGTGGTCTTCTTTGTACTTTATGTGTTTCTCTTACTACATTTACTTATTGACTCTTTGTGTGTCTGTCTGTGTGTGCACATGTGTTCATGGGAATTATGTGGAGGTCAGAAGACAACCTGACCTGTGGGATTGGTTCTCTCCTTCTCACCATGTGGGCTCCCTGGACCAAACTCAGGTTGTTGGACTTGTATGGTGAGTCATCTCCCTACCCTTCTTTGTTTCATTTTAAAATGCAGCAATTTACGCTTTGGGTCACCTGACCTGTCTCTTTTCTCATCCCATGTTTATGATTGGCCACTCTGGCAAGACAATCTACATATTTCTATGGGCAACTGTGCACATAGTGATCTTGTCCAGCCTCTGCATGCCATTAAGAACCTTCCATCCATTTATACTCGGTCCTAAACAGGCATCTGGGACAACTCTATGGAACACAGTCCCTAAGTTCAAGTTCATATGTGTCCCATCAACTCATCCTGCTACTCATTTCTTCACTCCACCTCCTGATACTTAGGAGATAAACCAAATTTCAAAATAGTTGGTGGTGTTATCTGCCTGGAAATGTGCTGATTACCTTGCACCAAGTTCTTTCCTGGGTCTCATCTTATTTGACCCTTAAAACATCTCTCTCTCTCTCTCTCTCTCTCTCTCTCTCTCTCTCTCTCTCTCTGTGTGTGTGTGTGTGTGTGTGTGTGTGTGTGTGCATGTGTGTGTGTGTGTGTGTGATGTGTGTATGTGTGTATGTCTCATGTGTGTGTGTGATGATACATGCTTTGGTACAACAAAAAAACCCTATATTTATTTGTGAAGTTTGTATAAACAAAGAGTAAAGGCTAGGAGGAAGGATATTGGTGGCAGTGTTTGCCTCCAGAAGCAAGAGGGAACACAGAAGGGATTAGTGCATGAAATTTCACATTAAGAACAAATACAGAAATTTTTTATGTGGTTGAGAATAACTATTATTCACACTTAGAGTCAAAGGCATCAAGTCTGGAGTAGGTATGCGTCTGTTCTAGTAATGGCCTCAGGAACAGACAGAGTCAGGCTCCATTTTAAATACTCTGTCTAGGAAGATGGTGAGATTTTTGCCTATAGAACATACTTGTTCTCCATTGAAAAAGTGTAAGACAACTTAGGATTTAAGGCAGTTTTGCTTAAAGTAAAATAAAACTCTTCAATACTGAGGAACTGAACATTTTTGACTGAAGCATTAATGCTAGGCTTTGCCTATGATGTCATGTCAGCTATCAGGAAGATGTACCACTCTGGGGTCCTCAATGTTCCTGAGCCTTTCCCTTCTGAATCTAGACACCTACTGACAGCTCCTTACTCTATCATGAAGTGGCTCTTGGGTTTTCAGCTCTGGCATAAGGAACAAGTTTAAGGATGATTTTAATTCTAGGCATGCATTAGGAGTTCTGAGTACTTAATTGGATAATGCCTTAGCTTATTTTTCTACCTAAATTTTTTTTTAAAAAAGGTCAATTTTCATGCCAGTAAAAATTAATTTATAGCCTGAATTTTCTTCACCTCTCCCATAAAAACTCTGAAAAGTTGGGGGGTAGAGGATGTTTCAGTGGCTACATACTGCAGTGACCAAAGAAATTAACAGCACCTGGAGTTCAGAAAATAAGCAAGCAGAATAATTCAGGCCCTTGGGGTAAGCTTACCAGATAACCATAAAGTTTAGTAACAAAGGCTAAAAACAAACCTAGAACTTCATGAGTCGATTTCTGCTTGAAATCACATATGAAGACACATAAGCCTACAGGAAACATAGCCTAAATAATCCGGATGCATAACATGTTCCTCAGAACACAATGCACATGTGTGCACAACAGGAATCCAGGCATGGACTTCTGCTTCCTGGTTTATCCATGTTGGTCCATGTTTTTCTTTAGGTGTTTTTATCTCATTCATTTCTTACTTTCTTCTTTTACAGGACCCCAAACCTTATTATATGAATGCATGTTCCTACATCTGCTGGTTGGCGAGGCTCCTCTCCACCCTAAGCAAGGGTAGCCTGGGAACCTCACTCAGCCTGCGCACAGAACACAGCACCTACTTCTGAACTTAGGATGAGTGAGGCAGGTGATTCATCAGGCTTTGAGGTGTGGTCATCAGAATTTTGCTCAGAAACATCCAAGCTTTTTGGATATTTATGTATAAATTGAAGGCAAGGTGAAATAAATGAAAATAGAAAATAATCTCCTATATATAATGGCTCATCCTGCATAGCCTTTGGGACTCCTTACTGAGTGGTTCCTTCATAATTACAATACACAGACTTCATCCCCTTGAGGAAGAGGACACTCTTTGGACATACTTTACATTCCTGGAGAGTGAAACTCATGGAGAAGACAGTAGCACACCTGGAGGTACTAATGTTCTTTAGGGTCCCTGGGTTTCTGCTGATCTGTTGTCCTTCTGTGACTGTGCTTCCATCTGCAGTTTGATGAACGTGAAGTGAGACTATGGAGCACTGGGTTATTTTGATATTTTGAACTAAGTTCTATGCCTTCAGACAGCTGAGATATGTCATTTTAGAAAGACAAATGAAAACCTCATATGGGGCCATTTTTCTTCTTATAGATTCACTGTGTGCTACTAGGCAAGGTTCCAGCCACAATTTATTACAGAAAAATAAAGATAGATATAGAGAGGCTGATCTCATCCCTCAGTGCTGGGAGCTCCACTACACATGCCTGTGTGCACAGGGCCAGGCTGGTGATACCTAGGTGCCACTCAGAAGATCCCATCCATCACTTTTGTCATCAAGGATTTGCTAACAAGCAAAATTTGCAAAATAGCAAAGGAGACAAGATCAGGGATATGCAGAAAGAATGCTTAGGAGGAAGATGTCAAAAGACAGATTTAAGGTGGGAGCTAGCAAGAGGGAACCATACCAGAAGCCTTGATCCTTCACCCAGAGCACACTTCATCTTTCTCTGTCCTTGGGTTGAGAATGCAACTGTCTACTGTCCCATATCTCAACCAGCAGATGAGGCCCACCTTCTGCCTCTCCCTGGGCTTACAATAGGTAAAGAATAAGGGTTATAGCTGTGAATATAAAAATATATGCTAGCAAATGGTTTAATAAGGATAGGGGAGGGTACGTCAGATGGCAGATGTAGAGCAAAGACATCAAGTATGGGGATGAGAGCCATGTTAATACCTCATCCATCTCTACCTGGGTAAGCATGGAGGAACTTACAGCTATAGATGACAGTTGAGGGCCATTTTAATCCTATGGCCCTCTCAGCATCTAAGTGGGGGTTTCTCTTCTCTTCCTCTCTACTCTTATTCTTTCCTTAGAGCTTCTTGGTTAATTTCGGGCTAGCTGGTTCTGTCAGTCTCTCTGCAGGTAGACACCAGTGTCAGAAAATGAGGAGACATTCTCAAGCTTTTGGGAAACATTCAGAGTTCTGTCAGGTTGCAGAAGCATGTTTATTAAAATGTCTCTTTGGTTCTCCCTTTGTGCAACACAATAATAGCCTCAATCTCTGGGATGGCTCAGTGGGTAGAGTATCTGCCTTGTAAGCCTGGAGATCAGAGTTCATTCTCAGAGCCTAGTAAAGGTGTAAGAAGAGAACAGACTCTTTTGAAAGTTGTTCTTTGGAAGTAGGCTTCAGGCAGGAATCTGACATTAGGCTAGAACAAAGAAGTAATTTCAGGTAGGAATCTAAATTTTAAGCTAGAACAAGGAAGTAGGCTTCAGACATGAAAATGACCTTGGGCTAGGATAGGGAAGTAGGCTCAGATACTTTGGTCATCCTTATAAGCCCTTAGAAACAGTGATCAAGGGAGTGCTCACGTAATTGGATTTAATGCTTTGCTTTTCCTTTGACTATTTGTGTTTATTGTCTTGCTGTTTCTTGACTATTTACATCTATTGTATTGTTAGACCCTCAACCTAGAACTGACCTTAATACATGCATGTAATTAAAATGGTATAAAAGCATAAAGGAGGAGGGGGTGGGATAGGGGCTTCTAGGGAGAGAAAATCGGGAAAGAGAATGATATCTGTATTGTAAATAAATAAAATATCC
The DNA here is from genome assembly GCF_004785775.1 of Grammomys surdaster. NCBI lineage: Eukaryota > Metazoa > Chordata > Mammalia > Rodentia > Muridae > Grammomys > Grammomys surdaster. The sequence continues at coordinate 2,459,741 of NW_021604566.1, forward strand.
AATAAAGAAAATTTTTAAAAAGTTGTCCCTTGACCTCTACACACATGCCAAGACAAGTTTACCCCCATACAAACATGCATAACCTGCATACACACATGTATACACACACAAATTAATGTGAATATTAAAAATCTCAGCCCCAATACAAAAATACAAAAGAAATATGTGTTAAAAGAAAATAGGTAAAAGTTTCTGGTAGGTAAGCTCCAAATGAGGCTAGAGTACTCCATTGTTCATCTTTTTACTGTCTGTACTCTGTTAAAACTCCGCTGTAGATTTGACTTCAGCTACAGGGCCGTCATTCACTGTAAGCACATGGATTCATTGTGTGCTTCCTTATCAGTGACATATGATCAGCGTGGGATTCTTTTGTTCTAGAGAAAGAGGGAAAAACTTGGAATCAAATGGACATGATGGATGGATGAGTGACTGAATGATAGCGAGTGACAGTGACTGGATGAAGGACAGCAAGGAGAGTGTGTGTGTACGGGAGATGGTATAAGCAGGGGCAGAATGTGAATGAGATTGTGAGAGGGAGCACCAGTGAGGATGACTGTGGAACTGAGTGTGAGGAGAGAGGATACAAGCACACATGGGTGTGAGAGGAGAAGTGAGAGTATGTGGGGTGAGTGAACTAAAGAAGTTCAAGCATGTATGTGTGAGAGAGTTTGTGACTGAATGTGGGATGCCGGTATGAGGCAAAAGCATGTCAGAATGCATGTGTATGCACAGGTGCAGGAGAGGCACATGGCTCTGGTGTTACGATGGCAGGGCTGAGGGCAATGAGAGCAGAGTTGGCTGGTCCAGACAGACAGCAAAACAGAGAGAGAATGGGGAGCCAGTCTGGTAGAAGCAGGGCCTTGACAGGTGAGACAAGAGAGTCCTGAACCTCTTGGGAGGTCAGAAACCCCCTGTTCCACACTGTGCCCCTCTACAGCCCATCGTTATCTTCCCTGCTGCCTGAGCCTGTTTCTCAATGCTGACCCACCTCTGTGTATTTTGAGCAACATAATTGGAGACAAATGTGATCCTTGAAGCCAATAGTGGAGTTATGCCACCGGCACCATGGTCTAAGAGGAAGTGGACCCTGTATTTGTATCTTCTGTCCCAACCACCCTGGTCAGGTTCAAGCAATGGGTCACCACTTCAGGACAGCCGTTAACTGGGAACAGTTAGAAGACAGGATGGAGAAACTAGTCTTCCAATAATAGGAGTTACATGGAGTCTTAATATCTTTGTAGGCTTATCTTTTTAGAACCACCAACAACAATGTCAATGTTAAATGTTCTCAACTTTAGTTCTGGATCCACTATTCTTCCTTCAAGTTCTCTGGTCCTTTCTTCACCCCCCTGTTCCCCTCTTCTCCCTTCTTTAATTTTTTTAAAGCTTTTGCTTTATTCTTAATAATTTCATCCATGTTTTCAATGAAATATAATTATACAAAGCTTCATTTGCATTGTCTAATCCCCCCGTATCCTACCAAACATGTCCTCCTCCCCGTTTCAAGTCTAAGTGGCATCCACGTGTGTGTGAATGTGGGAGCATGCGTTTGACTATGAGAAACCTTCCACATCCTCAGAAAGAATTATTTTCTGTCTCCAGAGGCTATCAATAGCTAATAGCTCCTCGGTAAAGGATGTAACCTGGAGAGCTCCATTCTTGTCTATGCTAAATTTGAAATGACTTGATGCTACGGAATCTTGGGCAGGTAACCATAGCTGCCATGAGTTCATGAGTGTGATAGCCATGTCACTTCCGGCAAGCAGCATTTCACAGACTCTACCCCATACTCCAGCTCTTAGATTCTTTCTACCTCCTCTTCTGACCTGTTCTCCAAGCCTTCTGCTGAGGGACTGAATCTCCTCTATTGTCTCAGGAAGTCACCTGTTCTCCCAGCCTGAAGGTGGAATGAGCATGGGCTGAAGCTACTCAGGAGACAGGTATTCAATGCTTCTCTAGAAGCCAAGAATAAAACTTAAAAGCCTCAAAAATGCTTCTTTCTCCCTCATTCATTTTTTTGTTTGTTTGTTTAATTGTCTTACACACATTTGGGCTCTATAAAAATTAATGATTATCTGTCTCTAGAAAAACATTTAGGATTTGGATCAGTAGTTTGGGATGCAGATAAAGTGCTCTCCATTACTGGGAGTCTTGGAGACCCTGGAAAGCACAGTGGAAGGAGGAGGAAGAAGCATACCATTCCTACAAATATCAGTTTTAATGAGGAGACCTGTGGGATGAAGAGGGCTATGACTGCAGGGAATGTAGCTGGAAGGGGACGGTTATTCTCATGGACCCTGTGTGACTCTGACCACAGAAACCATACATTGGCTTTGGTCAATCAGCTCTGTTTCTGTTCACAGCAGATAAATTTATATTATGTATAATAACTCAAAGGAAACAGAGTGATTGGATGCAAAACTTATTTTAAGTCTCAATAATTAAAACAGTGTGGTATCTCTACATGAATAGACTCAAGTATATGCAGCACATAATGACGATGAAAAGTGTAATCAGAAGAGGCAAAACAAAGCCTTCAAAAAATTGTGTGGGAATGGCAGTCAGCCTTCTAGGAAACAAACACATATACAAAGACACCTCCCTTGCTACAGAGGATAAACTGCAGATGGATGGAAAATTTACATTTTATGCCAGCTGTGCGGGAACAGGCAAGTAACCACAGCACTCAGAAGTCTCAGACAAGTGGATCACAAGTTAAAGGCCAGGCTGGAATATATAAGAGTACTCTGTCTCAAGACAAGTAAAAGTTAGATTAAATAAAAGCCTTCAAATTTTAATAGAAAATTCAGAAGCCATATAAAATTGATTAATGCTACAATAAAGAGTCCTCCTACCAAACAAAAATAAGACAATGAGGAAAAATGTTCTACAGGTAAAAAGTCAAAAGGTAATTAATGAAAACTGTGAGAAATATGTTTTTTATAATCACAAAGAGCTAATCTCCCTAATAAAAATCACTATGGGAGTAAACCACCATAATAACTTGAAAAGATGCTTCATATCAGTCATGATTACAAAACTGCAAAATAAAAACTCATTGAGACATTTTGGTCAACTGTGAGAACCTTGAAAGTGGAAGGATGTGTACATCGGAAAGAAAGGCATTCCCAATCATGAAGGATGTGTTCAAATGAAAGGTAAGCGTTCCCAAGCATGGAGGCTGTGTACATCAGAAAGGTAGGCATTCCCCAGCGTGGAGGCTGTGTACATCAGAGAGGTAAGCATTCCCCATCATGGAGGCTGTCTACATCAGAGAGATAGACGTTCCCAAGCATAGAGGGTGTGTACATCAGAGAGATAGACGTTCCCAAGCATAGAGGGTGTGTACATCAGAGAAGTAAGTATTCCCAGGCATTGTTGCCAATAGTGGGCTTCGTAGCACACCCCACCCCATGTCACTATCCCAATGACAAATAGATAATTTTTAGTTTATGCAAAAATTCCACTTTGGAAAACTTATTTTGCAGATATAATTTTCCAATACAAAAAGATGCAATACAGAACCTTACAACTGCACAGTCTGCATACCAAAATCTTAAAATTAGAATAGATTCTATTTATAAAGGATTGTGTTTATAGGTAATGGTATGTTCATATAATTGGTATTCTGCATGTGTAAAAGAGTATAAGGGATTTCTATGCTTTGATAGCTGAAAAGATTGCTAAAAATGTCAATGGCAGAACCACATAGTTAGCACTATGCCTTCACTATACAAGACCATACACTTGTATAAGAGTGTGTGCTTTAGGATTGGAGCAATGGCTCTGTGCTTAAGAGCACTTTTTGCTCTTGCAGTGGATCTAGGTTTGGTATCCACATGACAGCTCACAGACATATATCACTCTGGATTTAGCTCCAGGGGGTCTGATATCCTCTACTGACCTCCATGGGCATCAGGCACACATACACTGCACCTACATATACGCAGGCAAAACACTTAAGTACATAGAACAAATAAATATAGAAGTATATACTCCTGTTGTCTAACACACTGAAAGATAAAAAAGATACACCTCCAAAATCCAAACCTACCAGAAATCTACCCTAGAGGGAATGAGGGTGTAATGGGGTAGAAATGCCTTAATAAGTCTGTTTATATTGTTTTCATTTACATGCAGTGTGAATGGATCACTTATTTAACATTTATTAGGTATCACATACGTCAGGCATACTGAAGTACGTCCAATTTTAATTATTTACCAGATAGTCCTCTTTAAGGAAATCAAAACAACACTGAAAACAAGTTACTCCATCTTTCTGTTTTGGTTCTGTTCCCAATATGCCTTTTAAACTTGATATATTTTTGTCCTTTGACTTGAGACGGAAAATAAATGCCCATGATGATGAGTGCCCTGAGGGTTTGGGGTGTTCTGTCAGAAACATGGAGACTGGCTCTTTGCTATTAATGCCGGACGCCTGTCTCCCAGACACCAGCTTTTCTTAATGCACTGAGTGTTTTACTCTGTATCTATAGGTCACTGTTACCAGTCATCCAATAGCACCAAAGACAGCAGCAGCTGCCAGTTTAAGCTAAGGGTGACTGAGGCAAACAGTAGCACTGTGGTGAGTAACACCATGGTTCCTTTGTCCCTGCCTGTCACTGCTTTTACAAGCCTCTTCATTTAAAACATAATGATTGATAGCCTGTTAATGCTTTCAGAAAATGTAAACATCTTGAAATTGTGATATAGATGAAATGACATTAAGTCTGTAAGTAAGTTGCTGTGGGCCCTCTGAAGCCCTGAAGCCAATCTCCTGGCTGGTGGGTCAGTTTCTAGGTTGGGAGAAAGTAGGTCACTGGGTAAAGTTAACCTGCTATTTTCTTTATTTGGGGGAGGCAGGGTTTCTTGGTGTAGCCTTGAGTGACCTGGAACTTTGTAAACCAAGGTAGCCTCAAACTCAGAGATTCGCCTGCCTTCGCTTCCCCAGTGCTGAGATTAAAGGTGTGTACCACCACTGCCTGGCTTGCTTTTTTTTGTTTTGTTTTTGTTTTTGTTTTTGTTTTTTTTTATTTTACGTGTATTTTTTAATACATGTATGTCTATATGTCACATATGTGAACTGATCTCACAGGCCAGGAAAGGGCATAAGAAATCCTGGATTTGGATTTTCAGATGGTTGTTTGCCACCATATGGCTGCTGGGAGTCTAAACAGGGTCTCCTGGGAGAGTATTCAATGCTGTTAACTGCTGCCTATCTCTTGCCTTAGAAGTTGTCTCTTCTTCAACAATCCTCTTGAACAGTCTTGGCACCTGTAACTGCTGCCTCTGCTTGGAAGTTTCTATCCTAGTTCCTTGACCATTGTGCTTCACCTTCTCCTTTGGGTCTGAGCTCAAGTTTTACCTCTTGAGATATATTTCTTGACCTCCTCCATCCTCTGAATTTATTTTCTCAACAGAACCAAGCCACTGTCTGAGTGGTCTTTACTGACTAACTGTTCACCATGTGTTGTCCCTCTTCTCCTCACCCCCGTGAACTCCAGGACAGTAGGCACAATGTGTGTTTGCTTTCCCGAATACTCTTGTGCATGCTATAGCATCTGATCCAGATGGCCTCACTAATACTACTTGCATGAATCAGTGGAAAATCAGGGCCCAAGTCAAATGGTGTCATTTTATTTTAAACACAAATATCTAGCAAGTGAGAAACATCTTTAACAAATGTATATTCTGCAAATAAAACCATTTAAGTAATGCTGACATTAGACACTTCTGCTGTCTTTTAACACTCTCAGACTGGCATGGAAAAGAAGGCTTCACCCTTCCATGTTTAATGATTACCCTTTTCTACCATACAGCAATTTATAAATCATGTATAATTTGTTTATAAATCTAAAATATATAAATCAATTAAATTAAATGTTGAATGATACAAAATCAATTTGTAAATCATTTATCTGTTGGTTTGCCTGCATGTATGTATGTGTACTACATGTCTAATACACACAGGATAGAAGAGGCTGCTGATTCACCTGGAAGTGGAGTCAAGGATGCTGTGAGACATCACATGGGTGCTAGAAACTGAACTGGGGTGTTCTGTAAGGACAGCAAGTGCTCTTAAACACAGGCTCGTCTCTCCAGCCCCATTTCCAACAATTTTAAGCTCTTTAAAATCTGGATAAAAATAGTTTTCTCATATGATTTGTTTAAAACTTCAGTGTACTGGAGTTAAGGATGCTAACTAGATTTAAGAACATATTTAAATTAAAAAGCTTTCATTTTAAATGAAGATGACAAGACTCATTTATTCAACGTGCAATTTCTTGCATGTGTATACTATTTTAAAAGTAAATTGGAATGGTTTAAATAGAAATGCCCCCAAAAGCTCATAGATTTTAGTGCTTGGTCACTAGGGAGTGATACTATCAGGAAATGTGGCCTTGTAGTAGGTGTGGACTCGTTGAAACAAGTGTGTCACTGTGAGGGTGAGATTTAAGGTCTCCTACGCTCAAGCTACACCCAGTGTGGCACACAGTCTCCATCTGTTACCTTGGGATCAAGATGTAAAACTCTCAGTTCCTTCCCCAGCATCGTGTCTACCTGCATGCTACCATGCTTCCTGACATGATGATAATAGAATAAATATTTTATAAGAGTTGCTGTGGTCACAGCAATAGAAAACCTGACAAAGACAATGGTACAAGACTCTGTCATTGGTAATGAAAATTTTCTTAGATACTTTACAATTTCTTTTCCTTCTTTATTTTTATTACTATTTTCTTTTTATTTCTTTTATTTCTGATATCATAATTACATCATTTCTTCTCCCTCTACCACCCAACTTCCCCTTTGCTGTCAAACTTATGGCATCATTTCGTGTGCACACGCATACACGTGAGTACACACACACTCACACACACACATCCTGTCCTGTCTGACTGTCTGATAAGGTTACATATATGCTTTCAGGACTGACAATTTGGTATTGGATAAGCAATTGATGTTCCCTTCCCTGGAGAAATCTATTTTTTCCCAAGAGTGGTAATTCTCCCTATTAAACATGGATTCTTTTCTCATATATTATATTTTTCAATATAATTTGAATATAGTTTTCCCTCTCTCTGCTTCTTCCAGGTCTTCCTCATCTCCCTCCCCTCCCCTCCAGAGAGCCATTTTCTTTCTGTCTCTCATTAGAAATGAAAAGACTTTTCAGAAATAACAGCAAAACATAACTCAATTAAATACCATAAGATAAACCATAACCCATCATATTGGAGTTGGATGGACCAAACTAACAGAAAGAAAAGAGCCCCAAGAGATTTTATTTCAATTTCAAATGTCATTTTTATAGACACAAAAATAGATGTTTTCATTTTACAGGCATCTAGGTTTGTATTGGCTTAATGAATGTTAACTGTGACACAACACATTTAAAACACTAGTTCTAAATATTAAGCACTATTAGCAACAGTTAAAAGTACTGGTGTGTACTGGCATATGGGCTTTCAGAAGACTGACAGTTCCTGTTAGGAACAATGATTTGCCCTTTGAAAGCAATCTTTCCTGAAGGAGGAAGTTACAGGTGGTCACCAGGCTTTGGAGGGAAACGGACAGCCCTCTTGAATGTTTAGACAGGTTCCAGACAGAATGTTAGGTGTCTTTCACATACTGGGGACTGACAACATGACCTCAGAAGGTGCTTGCCAACTGCCTCGAGCTTTGGGGAACTTCTGACATGTGACTAATTTTGTCATGTGACTATTCTGCTTCATGCTGCCTATATCCTGAAGCCATCCCTTGGTGACTAAGCACCTTTGATTTGAGACTAATGTAAATCTTATTTTTATTAAGTTTAACACTAATCATAATCCCATTCACTATAGTATGAAATCCCTAAGACTACAGAATCTTATCATTCTGAGAGTATTTTGGTATAAATTTGGTTTGAAGGATTTTTATGTCAATCTTCCTGTAATCATGTGAATTAACAAGGCACTATCTTCTGTTTCTTCCAATCCTGTGATTACAAACTAAGCATAGTTGTGGTAGAATTTTGTCACAATGAAAGCGTGGATAAAATCACATTTTAAAATAAGTGGAATTGCAGCCCTCCTGAAGGCTGATTTCTGTGTAGTAAGTCACTAGAATAGAGATATTTTCTTGGAACACGTCTTTTTGCCTCTCTCTCCTTCCTAAATTCACGAATCCGTTGGGACAAATATCAGAAGTTGGTTTGGAGTTTACATCAACAATCTATCAAATAGTAGAGATATTTGAGTTGGGAAAAGCAAAGAAAATTGAAAAGAAATTACTATCTCTATCTCCAACAAGACAGAATTGTGAATGAGCGCCAGTCTGAATTCATTCTCTTCCCCTAAGCAGGCCAGTCAGAAACACTAGCTCTGTAGACTTCGGTGGAGCATGTCTATGTAGCAGTCAGCTAATGTTATCAGGCACCTAATTTTAAGGCACAAAAAAGGATGTTTAGAGAAGCAACATCAACTGGAGGTTCTTGATACGTTTTTCAGAAGAACGAAATAGTCAAAATTATTTTAATAATAATATTTGCATCTTTTGGCTTGTTTTTACTGTATTGTCATTTGCATCAAGGTCATAAGAAGAATAGACAGTGGCACAAAGTACACTGGAAATTGTTGTCCCCACACTTCTATGCCATAGGAGTTAAATGTATCAGTTTCACCAGGAGGAATCTTTGACTAAACAGTGAAAGTTAGTTGAGTTATTCAGTCTTGACCCTCAAACACACACTTCTAATGTTCTGTGTGAGGATGTAGTAATCCTACAGCAGACTAGAGTATGTGTTGTCATGTGGTTAGACTCCGAGAGTGGGCTGAGTGAACCAGGTACTCTTTATTGGAGTATCCTTGATATGAGAGACAAATTACTAAAAGACAAATCGCGAATATTTAGACATGGGTTTGGGGCATGAATTTTCTTCAAAATTATAGAAGTAATCCTGTGCTCCTGAGGAAAACAAGTAATAGTGTTTGTAAATTTACTAACACATACAGGAGCCTATGAGTTAGAGGAACCACAATAGCTTCTACTAAGCTCCTAAAGAGCAAGATGCAATGACTAATATGGTCTTATTTTAGAATAAGTGAGTATGAGTATTTACTGACTGCCCACAGAGAGTTCTTTGGAACATTCAGACACACCCAGGAGCATGCCCCCTGGGATTCAACCATCTGCTGCTCTGCCTTTGCCTGTGTTCAGCAGACCTCTTGGTCTGTTTCCTGTAGCTAACCCTCAGTTGGTAGAAGCTTACAGCTCTTTAGCTATGGCAAGTCTGTCTTTCTTTCTGCTGTGGATGAAGGTTGAGATTGATGATGACTTCCCTGCTGTATCAGCTTAGGGGATATTTCAGAGGCTCTTGGAGGATGTTGAGCCTTGCACTCTGCTTCAGGTCTCTGGCGGGATGTGGATTAACTGTCCCAGTCCCTGTCACCAACCTCAGAAGTGCCTCAAAATGTTCATCCTAATACATGTACAAGTAGTACTGGGGTAACCCTCAAAGGTCCCCATGCTGAAGGCTTGGTCCCCATCCTGTGGCAGTTTTGAAAAGTGGCAGAACCTTCAGGAAGTAGGACCTGATGGGAAGAAGTTAGTTTACCAGGGTATGCTCTTGGAAGGGGTGTTACCCTCTGAATTTTCATTTGTTTCCCATACTCAGTGAGGTGTGAAATTTCTTGCATGTGGTATACTAAGTTGCCACATGTCCAAAACATGAGTAACTATGAGTTACTCTGAAACCATGAGCCCAAATAAAACATATTTTCTTCAAACCTGACTGTCTGCAGTATGCCGTATCAGTGATGGAAACCTGTCAAAACTGGTCTATGAAAACCATCCCCAGCCTCTTAACTCTCTTATGAATCCATGACAACAGTCTATTGCCTACTGTCAAGTTTCTAAGTTTCCAGCTTGGCATATTCCCTGATATTTCCAACTTTTCTAAGTGTTAATTCTTTCAAGATGGGCTCTTGTTAAAGGACTGTTACTATTCAATAGAGACATTTTTATTTTTAAGTAAAAATGTTTACGTAGGCATTGAAGGAAGATAGAATAAGGGAAAGCATGGTAAAATATAAGTTATTATTTGAGCAAGCACTGGTTTTGCTTCTCTGAATAAACCATTGTGGTTAAAAAAAAGAAGAAGAACAGCAAGAAAAATGTAGTCTTTGTTCTCAAATAACTTTGAATTTCAGAGCCTGAGAGAAAAGTGAATACTTCTATAATACTCTGAAATAGTTCCCAGAGAAAAACATAGACAGTAGCCATAGAGGGCTTGGGAGAAAGCTGTGGTCAATGGGCCTGGAGCGGCATTCTAGAGGGAGCCTGGCCTTTAAAGCCCCATGAGTGATACTTGTCCCTAAGTTAACTGTTGATGTGTCCTCAGCATTTCCATAATTATCCATGTTCAGCTGGCTCTCTGATATTATCAGAAACTCCCTGCTTGCCCCCCCCCATCAGAGGGTCCTGAATGCTGTTATTATTAGTTCTTTATTGTCCAGTACACTTCACTTCTCCAGCCCTTCTTGACCACACTAGCAACCTGTTCTTCTCCAGGGGCAGCACTTTTCATTTCCCTAGGAACCCCTCATGGGTGTATAGTGTCCTTTCTTACAGCCCCCATACTAACTTCTGTCATAGTTCTTATGGACAGAATTGCTTCGATGGTGGCTTTTCTAGGCAGAGTTCATGAATAATATGCAAAGCTGGACTATGTCTGCCTATCATCTATCTATCTATCTATCTATCTATCTATCTATCTATCTATCATCTATCTATCTCTCCGATGCTATCTCAGGCATTTTCTTCAGAATTCATCTGCATCCTTTCCTGTCTACTTAAAGAAAGGACTTTTCCAAAACATTGAAGGCATCTTTAAGCCCCCTCTTTGTCCCGCATGTCATACCCTATTCTGCTAACCTTAAATTTAAGTCAATCTGCTAACTTAAATTCAAATATTTAAATATATTAATTGTATTATTATAATTATATAATTAGATTATTAATAAATACATTAATCAGAAATTTCCTAGCACTTCTAGTTTCAGCCACAAAAAAACCCAAATCTCTCAAATTTAAATTGTGCTAATAATTTCTTGACTAGTTTCTTTATACCTGTCCTGAAATTTAAGTCTGTTTTCCAGAATAAAAGAGAGAGTACAGACACTCTCCACAATTACGGGCAATATTCTGAAAGCCTGATCATAGGATGAAAGCATCTTGTGTCCAAAACCAATTTTGCATACTTAAGATACAGAATAGCACAGCTCCAAAACACAGCCTGCTGTGCAGTGGCTGGGTCTCCTTAGCTTGAGCAAAGAGCACAGCTCATTTGGAAATATGGTTTCGACTGAGTTGTAATTCAAATTACATCAACAAATTGTTATATGCTCTTTGTGCCTACAAAGAATTGATTGAGAACAAGAGACTGGGTACATTGTTTCAGATTCGATAATGTTTATTTCAAATGTCCTCCAAGACTCCCTGTTCTGGGTCAGGCTGGCCCCCTGGCTCTGTAAAAAGGAAGAAGGAGAACAGCAAAACACTGTACCCTAGAAAACAGCTAAAATGTAAACCATTATTCAAAGATGATTATTGTTTACCCCACATTATCAAAATGCTTATGATAGGAACAAAAGGCTGGAAACCCACCAGGGCTTCTGCTTTGCTGGGAAATCTCTCAATCGGGATCCCAGCATGACTGAGCAGGGCTTTCCCACGCAGTTCTACTGCTTTGGGTAAGCTCCATATTCCACTATGTTGTCTATCTGCTACTTGCTATTTGTTCTTTTACTTCTACTTGCTGTGTGCTTAATAAATTCATTGATTTCAAACAAGAAGTATGACTATATTAGATCATTCTCTAAATAGAATATGGTGCATTTTGCTTTTGTGCCATTATAAAGTGAAAAAAAAGAACACATTGGAAATCAGGGGTTGTCTGTAATATGCTTAAAATATAAATTAGATTGAATCACACTTTTGTTCAAAACCTTACAATTGTTCCCTGCTTTATTAAGTCCAATTTTTTTTAAGTTGACATGATACTCCACCTTGCTTGACTAATCTTTTACCACTGTGCACAAGAACCTGACCAAAAGTGGAACGTCTCTATTATGCCATGGACTCTTCACGGACCCTGGAATCTCAGGGTATTGTCTTCACCCTTGCTATGCCTGGAGCATCTTACCCAGTAGCTGTGTGGCCAACAACTTTACTTCCTTCAAGACTTTGCCCAAAAAAATGCCATTCATAAATCATAACCTGTTTTATCTTTAAATTTAAATTTAATCATCTTTTATAATTTTTAAACTCCTTTTAAAAAGTTAGTGGTAAGTATACATGTTTATGAGAGTCCGTGGTGATTTTGAACATACTATACAATGTGTAATATTTTAAAATCATTTAAAACAAATGTGCCTCATTTAATGTTTATCGTGGTGATAGGCAGCACACAAAAGACTCTTTTTCTCACTGCATTGGTATATGTCTCAAGCATCCTCACTGGCTCCTTTCTTTTCCGTGGTACTCATCATGTTCGGCATCTTATTTATATGTGTGTGTTCATACACAGACATGCTGTGGTTATTGTTTACTGCCTGCTCTTCTCAGTTTAATGTTCACTGATGTATCCCAAGCACTCCTAGGTTATATCTGTGATGGCTTTCAATAAACATTCACAGAGCAGATAATAGGCAGTGTGTTACAGAGCATTGGTCTTCACTCAAGCACAGAGTCCCTGAATACACAGATCTGAACCATCCAACATTCTTCACTCACTAGCCAGCCAAGCAACTGAATATTACTACACAATCAATAATTGTGGACAAATGAGCCAAGGAATTTTTCATGACAGTAAAAAGACATAACTCATGTATGTCTTGCTCATTCTCATAATTACTAGTGGATTTTATGTTTCACTGACTTTTGTTTGAATGTTAGCCACTTGGTGAAACTTGCTTTAATGGCAATTGCAGGTGACAGCCATTGATTCTTTGTACATAAATGTGGCTGACTAATGTAAGTCCTAGTATAATTCTTCACTGGAATAGACTATAGAATAATTTGTGTTGAAGATTATGGGTAAGAAGTAGGAGAGGTGGGGAATGGTATCCCTAGGTGAAATGTCATATGGAGCACTATTTCTAGAAACAGAGAAAAATTTCTGGAAATTCAAGCTTCTAATACATTTTTTTTATTTTTATGTCTTTTTATTTGCTAGTCATTTTTCTTTGTACATTCCAAAGGCTTCGAACAATAGCTGCATTTGCCTGTAGGGCCTCTTGCTTTTTATAGAATAATGTGAATCTTTTTACTAATTTATGAAGGCTCAATATAAAAAGTGGCATAAATCTCATTGTTCATGCATACATCTGTCCATCAACGTGGAGGAATCCGGGTCCTGTATGGGAAAGACGTCTAATATAACTTCTGGCTTTAAGAATTGTATCCTGTATTAGAGAGGCATAAATTTAAACTGAGAAGGCAGAAGAATACATTATATTCTAATGTAGAAATAGCCGCACTTTGTCATGTGTATACAAAAGAAGAGCAGCTAAGGTAGCTCTAGTTCATCCACAGAGTTTTGAAGTTAGTAGCAATTGATATGTGTGTTGAAGAACAATCAAGTGGTTTTTCAGGATAAGGGAAGGAGAAAGCAGAGAGACAGAGACAACATGGAATATGACATGTTATATGTGGTTTCCTATGTGGCTGGAGCATAGCCTGTTGGAGGTGAGGCTAAAAGAGGTGATTGCAGAGGTGGTGCCAACAGACATAGCCTGGCAGTTAGACTGGGGTCAGGTAGACAAGGATCTCACAATAGCTACAAAGCATAAACTTCATCTGAGATGAAAATACATTCAGGCAACTCTAGAGGAAAACCAACAGTCTCAACTAATCTGGATCTATGGGATCTCTCAGTCACTGGACCATCAACCAGGTAGCATACATCAGCTGATATGAGGCCCCCAACACATATACAACAGAGGACTGCTGGGCCTGGACTCAGTCAGAGAAGATGCACCTAACCTTCAAGAGACTTGGAGCTCCAGGGGGTGAGGAGGTCTGGTGGAATGGGGGTGATAGTGGGGACATCCTCTTGGAGATGGGGGAGGAGGTGTGGGATGTGGAACAGTCTGAGGGTAGACCAGGAGGGGGATAAAGTTTGGACTGTAAAAAAGATTGAAGAATAAATTTTTAAAGAAAAGAAAATAAGCACACTCTAAAATTGTTTTAGATAACAGGACGGTAGTGATTGATTGAACATACCTAGAGTAATGGAAGCTTCATTAATCTGATAAACTGTGTATATTTAACAATAATTAATAAGACATTCACAACTTATTTCATACCTAATAATAAGAGATTGAATGCAATTTACCTAAAGTCAAAAGCAAAGGCAGGATATCTGCTCTCATCATAGCTATTCAGCACTGTAAAAGAAAATGAAATGTAAAACTGTTTCTGTTTTCAGTATGCAGGAAACCCCAAGGAGTCCTTGAAAACAAAACTCAAACTATTAGAAGACTGGAGAGATGGCTCAGCAGTTAAGAGCACCCACTGCTCCTCCAGAGGACCCAGGTTCAATTCCCAGCACCCATATGGTAGCTCACCACCGTCACTTCAGCTGCAGATGTTCTGACATCTTCACACAAATTCACACAGGGGCAAAATACCGATGCACATAAAATAAAGATAAATAATTTTTAAAAACCTGTCTTTAAAAAGTTTTAGGAGGCAAAGAAATGGGAAAACATTCCATGCTTTGAGTACTAGATATGGTGACAGTTTATCCCAGACTGATCTTGATCTGAAGATTAAAATTCATATTTCAAATTCCAAGCTCAAGGTTGTTGTTGGCATTGTTTGTTCGGTTGATTCATTTTGACAAATCTGACAAATGTACTCTAAGATTGATATGAAAGTGTAGAAAATCTTCAAGAGCGCAAGCAATCTTGACAAAGAAAATGAAGCTGGGCACCTCACATTTCCTGTCATTACAAATCATCACTACAAAGCTACTGTAGTCAAGATAGTCTCACAGCCTAGAAACATGTCAACCAATGGAATAACGTCGGGTCCAGAAATGAATGACCCATGGTCAGTTGGATCATAAGGGAAACAGGAGCATTCAAGAAGGAAGAACAGTATTTAACAGTAATGCTGGGGCAATCTTAATGAGAGTAGATGTTGAATGGGCCTCATGCCATATACACCAAAAAGGCTCAATACGGAACAAACATCTCAATGTGAATCTCTTAGAAAAAGCATAAGGGTTCCCAGCTAATGGGGTCATTAAGAGGTGATTAGATGCTAAGTGCTCTGACTTTATCGATGTAGCAATTCGCTAAACGATTGATAATTTGATGATATTATTACATTGTGGAATCTAGAAATTTGGACCAGGCTGGAGAAAGTAAGTCCTGAGTCCGATTGATGAGCATATCTGCCTGTAACCTCTTCTTCACTTCCCTATGCTGCTTCCTGGCTCCCCTTGAGTGAGCAGCTTTACCTCTCCTGTTTTTTTTTAACAATAAACAAGTTTCATTTTATTTTTTTTATTTTTTTTGAAAGGAATATCCATTTATGCAGAGCTGCTTTGGAATACATAACAATAGCACATATTGCTATGCTTTTTTTTAATTTCTTTTTTTTTTAACATGAAATGCTTTTTTATAGCATGTTTTACAAGGGGAGGGGGTAAGAGGGTCCAGGTGGTGGAAAAGTACAAAATCTTCTTGGCCTGTGCCTTGAAACATGTCATGGTCTATATGGTACACTGCCTTGAATTATGATCTACTTGCAGTTCTTCAGAAGATATGGTACACTGCTTGAGTTATGGTCTCCCTGCTATTCTTAAGAAGACATGGTACTCTGCTTTGAGTCTATCTGCAGTTGCTAAGCAGGATCTTGCAGTTGCCAAGCTTCAGAGGACATTGTGCAGGTGGGGAAAGGTAGGGGGTAAGGGTAAGGGCGAGGGTCCTGGCTTCTGGCATCTCCCCCTTCTCTGTTTAGTTAGAGAAGGCGTCTTATGTTCAATCCCAACTATGTGAGTTTTGAATTTGGATGTCTAATTATGGGGGGTCTTAGACAAGTTCACAACCCCAAAACACTGATGTGAGACGAGTCACATCGATGGTCGAAGGCTTTAGGCTGTTGACAATGGGCAACGTCAAGGGACTCTGATGTGGGTGAAAGGAGGGTGAGAGCCCTGTCTTAGGCCATTTGAAGGAGAAACATTATAGTCAAGCAAGAATAATATGAAATTCAAAAATATATTTAACTAATATAAAAAGAATAGAAAGATAGATCCTGTGAAGTTGGAGTGTATGTGGCAATGTTAATCTGAGATTATAAAGTCTCAGGTAAGATACAGCTACATGAATACAGTCAATAACAATGTTATATATTTTACCTGTATGTATGGTTTGTATGTATATGAGTTGACTATAGGTATTTCCCTGTATTTGTGGACACAAGTCTGTGTAGATGTGTGCATACATTATAACAGACCTCCAGACATTAGTGTGACTCCAGACTTTAGTACAATGGATTCCATAATGAAAGTACAATTCGGGCCAAAAATCTCAGTGTTTAGACAGCACCACTTGCAAAACAAAGCCCAAAGACTTAATGTCTCAAAGTCCACAGATCTCAGAAAGTCTCACATGTAATTGCCTTGTTTTTATGCGTCTCTGATTCTGTTTCTGGATAACTGTTCTTGTTAACTGAAGTATGTCAACCCAGTATATAATTTTTGTGCTTAAATCTTACTCTGAGAATGTTTCTGGGCTACAGTCGGATACCAAACACCCAATGTCATTTCCAGGTTGCTAATAAAGATTTTCTGATGGCTTAAAACAAAACAAAACAAAAAAAAAAACATAAGGGTCAAATCACTTGGCTTTCGTTAGTAACACTTTCTGGGGTATGAAACCAAAAGTACATGTATTTAAAAATTAAAAGATGATAAATGGGGCTCCATCAAAATGGACACCTTTATGATTTATAGATTTCAGTTGGCAAAGTGAAAAACAACGACAGAATAGAAAAATGTTTTATATGACAAAGAAATCATATCGAAAATATACCCATATCTCACATAATTCAGTAATTTAAAGACAAGTTAATTAAAAGTTGACAAAGGTCTAATACATATTTCACCACAAAGACATATGAATAACAAGTACAGGAAATGGTTCTCAGTACCATCTGTCCTTAGCAAAATGCAAAGTCACAGCAGGACACTGATTTGTAACAACCATAGCTTTAATTTAAAATCCCAAAACAAAAACTTCAAGTAGGTGAATAATTAAAAACATGAAGACATTGGGACCCAGATACTTTACAAGTAGGAATATTAAATGATTCAGCAACCTTAGAAGATAATTTGGTAGCTTTTCAAAATGTTCAATGCAAAATTATCACATGACCCAGAAATTTATTCCTAGACATATATTGTAAATGTATGCCCTTACAAGAGTATTGCATGTCAGTAAGATGGCTCAGCTAGTAAGGTGCCTGCTGCCAAACCTGAGAGCCTATGTTCAAGTTCTGGGTCCCACATGGTAGAAGGATGATGAGGCTCTCACAAGATGTTGTCTGACTGACCTCTATGAATGAACTACAGTATGCATGTGCGTGCACATACATGAAGTAAAAATAAAAACCATCAATATAGATGATCATAATAATATTACTCACACTTGTTCAAAGTACAAGGCAAACAAATGTCAGGCAACGGAGAAACAGATTAAATGGTGGTGTGAACATATGGTGGAATGTTATTCAATAATATAAAAGAATCAAATACTGGCACAAGCTCCCATATGTATGAGCCTTTCAGCAGTGTTAAGTGAGAGTGGTCAGGCACAAAGGACTGTGCATTGTATGATTTCTTTCATAGATATAATGGGAATCAGAAAGTGCATACACACAGAAAGTAGATTTCTGGTAGCTTCCAGCTCTAGGAAGGGAGGAGAAAGAAAGTAATGACTAAGGAATAGCTGCTAACAAGAACTAAATTGCTTTGTATGGAAAAGAAAAATATTTGAGGCAGGGACTTGGATTCTCAAGCTGCCCTTGAACTGGCTATGCAGCTGAGGACAGCCACAACTTCTGTCTGTCTACCTCTACCTCCAAAGTATTAGGTTGACAGGTTTGTATTGCCATGCCTCATTAATGTGCTCCTAGAGTTCAAACTCAGGGCTTTATACACTCAAGATAAGCATGTTTAAACTATGCTACAACCGCAGTCCTAAATGAATGTCCTTTAAAATTAGGTTGTAGCAATGGTTGCACACCTCTCTACACTAAAACCCGCTGCTTGCACATTTGGAGTGGATGGATTATATTATGTGTAAGTAGTATCTCAAAAAAGCAGTTTAATAAAAATTAAATTTAAGTGTAAAAAACATCCTGTGTGAGAAAAGGTGGAATAGCACAGCGTGAAGCATAGCTGTGGTGGATTTGATTTTCTTTATATGTTTGGAAAATTTCCAAGAAGCTCCAATAAATTTCTATCATTTATTTTTAAACTTAAAATTTCAAATACTTATTCAAATTAAAAGTAAGTGGTGTGTACTAAATAAGTAAATTTCTTTGAAAGATAATCAAGAGTTGTCTTTCAAAGTTGTTTTTCAAAGTTGTCTTTCAAAATTTGTATGAGTGTGTTAAACCTTGCTTAGACCAAAGCACAAATAAAGTCAGGAAAGTCTCCTGTTCTCTGGGAAAGTACTGAGGCCCTGACCAAAACAGCAGTTATAGGGATGGAGAGAAAATGGTGAAAGTCTGTGAAACATTAAATAAAGTCACTTAAGATTGGAGACCAAATATGTACTCAGAAAAAAAAAAAGAAGTTTATGAATTCTATCAGTGTTGCTGGTTGGGACAAATATGTGAACAGTAAAACATTTTATGATCATTAAATATTTAAATATTGCAGAAAATAGATATTTTAATTCAAAGCTAGTTTTTTTTTTTAAAGGAGACAATGGTCTTTGTACCTAAGTGGACAGTCAGGATTCCTGACCTGACACCTGGCCTTGAAGTTTATAATGAGCTATCTGCTTGTACAATTAGCTGGCTTTGGAATACTGAGCAATCTGTCTGTTTCCTGATTTCTATTTTATATAAGAAGATGCTATAAAGAAATGATTCTCTAAGAGTGCTTCTGTGACCACAAGTGTTAGCATCATGTATGCCTCTGTTCAAACATACATTTTCTCAGACCCTACTCAGCTCCACTGAAGTGCAGATTCCAAGAGTTGAGCAATCATAGTGTGTGTGTGTGTGTGTGTGTGTGTGTGTGTGTGTGTGTGTGTGTGTATGTCTGTGTGTCTGTGTGTATGCTGTATGTATGCGAATCTGGGGGAGTGTGGTGTTGTATGTGGGATGGTGTGTGTGTATGTTTACCAAAGTATGTTTACATATAAACATGAGAGTATGTATATGTATAAATGCTACACATGTATGTGTGCACATGTGTATTTATACATGTCTGCTCACAGAGGCCAGACGAGTACATATACTACCCTGCTTTGTGCAACCACTGCCCTCACAGCATCAGGATTACAGGCACATGTATGGCCATGTGTGGCTTTTACATAGGTGCTGAAATCCAAACACAGGTCCTCACGCTTGAGGAGCAAGGGCTCTTATTCACTGGGCCATCTACCATGCACCTCAAACAATCATTCTCATCATTATAATCATTCTGTATGTTCTACGCATGCCTGTTTGGGTCACGGTGTTGTATAACACCCCCAAGATACCCCTTAGCTCTAAAACTGCAATTATGAGCAGAAAAGTTCACGGAAGATCCAAGCATCCAGAGGAAATCTAAGGTGCTGATGCTTGACCTATGAGTGTGCAACAATGCTCATCAGAGGGATGGGGAAAATTCTAGAAGATAAAAAGGTAGTAGAGGGGTTTGCAACATTATAGACTGAGGTACCAGTAAGGTGTCAAGGTGGGAAATGTACAGTTTAATCATCATCTGAGAAGAAATCGTGACATAGACAGAAAAGGAGGTGGTGTTAGGCAGCTCTGATGGGTAGACTTGGTTGAGTAGGAAGGACAGTCTCAGTTACAGAATACTAACTGCTGTGCTCTCTGTGTATTTATTATTCTTGGGATTAAAATATTCATTATATAACTAAATTTCTGAAGAAAATGCTTTTAAAAATTAAAAATAAACCACATTAGAAACTGTGAGAGCAGTCCAGAACAGAGTTTTATAGCAACATATTCAATAAAGTCATGCTTTACCTAGACAGCAGTTGGGAACAGGCCCATGCCTTCATGTAAAGATATGTGGGAGCTTGCTTATGTCGAATCTTGTGTAGACTCTCTTTCACAACTGACTTCTTCCTTTGCAATGATTTAAAATCCACTTTAATGCTGTTCTATACTATTGCTTCTCCAGTGCTATCTTTATCAAAACCTTATTCAAGTTAATGGAAAAGGAAATTCATAATTCCCTCCAAAGCCTAGTGAGTCTGCAGCTTAGGGCATTAGGAATTACTCCTCTCAACTAACGACATTTCAGCTGAGCTGGTATTAGCTTAGCTTCTTGGCTTTTTTTTTTATTCTTAATACTTTCAACAAAAGTTTCTAAAACCCAGTCTGTTATTAAGGAAAGATAAATTACCTCTGTGACTCTATATTCTAGAATTCCTTAAGAGTGAGGAGTAATTTGAAAATTCTTTAGAATAGTTCTTGAGCCTTACAATAACTGTCTTGCATCTCTAGCTGGTCAATATCTTTGCTTGCTTGCTTGCTTGCTTGGTTTCTTTCTTCTTCCTTTCTTTCTTTCCTCCTTTCTTTCTTTCTTCTTTCTTTCTTTCTTTCTTTCTTTCTTTCTTTCTTCCTTTTTTCTTTTTTTCATTCATTTTTTTTTACAGATGTGCCCAAAGAAACACTTCATCTAGTTTTTGACCTGCTGAGAAGCCACTCCTTCTACTCCTGCTAGGAGTGAATAGTTTCTGACGTGAAGGGAGCTCGTGTTTATCAAATATTAGGTCAGATTTCTCAGAGAAAGAAGACAAGGCTCTAGCTCTGCCTGTGCTGTCTTAATATTCCTTTGACATTCATTTATCTGCCTTCTAAAGTGCACTTCAGGATGCACTCTCCAATAACAGGCACCAGGACATACTGAAACACAATCAAGTTAGATTTCTTCCTTACAGCTTTTAAGCACAAATCCCAGATTCAATAAAAATGATGGATTAGAAAGAATCCAAGTCTAGAAAATGCTAATGAATTTT
Source organism: Grammomys surdaster (assembly GCF_004785775.1). NCBI lineage: Eukaryota > Metazoa > Chordata > Mammalia > Rodentia > Muridae > Grammomys > Grammomys surdaster. The sequence goes on from NW_021604566.1 coordinate 2,481,004, forward strand.
ATTCAACATTATGGAAAAATTGATGACAGTATAAATCTAAAAGTCTTAACAGACTTTTCATACCTCTTGCAATCATTTGAAATAAGAGAAACACCATTATGTATTAGTGCAAACTGTGTTAACCCTTTCATGACATGAGGCAAAGTGTTAAAAAATGATTATAAGCTATTAGTAAGGAAAGGTTTTAACTCCCACCCCAAATGGCTGGTGCCTATTATCAAGCCATGTGCAGAAGAAAGAATAAAGTATTTAATAAACATATGGAAAATTGTGCCCTCTCACTAGGAATTGAACACAAGATGCTGTGTTTAGGAGACATCATCAAATATCAAGCACTTATATTTAGTGTCCAGGAATGTTTGGGCTTATGAAGCAGAGTGTTGAACACTATTGGGAATCCCTCCCCCTGTTCTTTCCTCCCTCACCCATCCCTTCTTTCTTCTTTTCTTTCCCTATTCTAAAGATGATTCCAGGACCTCGTGCATAGTAATGGAAGATGTAATGGATGGTTTTGAGAGGAATTTGAATTTATATGCTATTGGAGGTTATTGTTTCAGTTTTGTAATATTATTATTGCATAATGCATAACATAGAGTATCCAACTGATCTCCCATCTCCAAGAACCTTTAAAGATGTTCTTGGAAACAGTGAATTTTTAATCTGTTCTATAACTCTTAAGATATCCACAGAACTAAGGTGAGCTGTAAACCTTTTATATTACACTACAACTGTTATAGACAAAAATCTCTCTGATATTCTGCATGTGTCCTTCTTTTGGTAATCCTGATTGAGTGTGACAGAGACTCTTCCAGATTTCTTAGGATCACAGCTGTGCACATTGGATCTGATGCTATGATACGCTGATTCCCTGGGGCACAGTTGAGTAGTAGCATTTCCATAAAACAGTCTGAATTCTGTTCTGTGGTTTCCAGGTTCAGAAATAAAATTTTAATACTATTTGTGCTTCTTTTCTGACTATAAGCTAAGATAGAAAGGCAGAGGTCAAACCCATGGCCCTGCACACTCTGAACACAAGTTCTCCCACTGAGCAACACCCCTAGACAATTGTTATTTCTTAATATTGCCTGCATCATGTAAATAGTAAGAGAAGAATGTAACAGCAAGACTTATTTGTAAAGTGGGAGCAAATCAGCTCTAACAGAGCATCTCTTAATGGCAGTGTGCACCTGACAGCAGTGGCCTTGTAATACTGTGATGCTGCATATTCTATATTCTATGTGACAATCACACTTACATTCCTTAAGGAATGTGGCACTGTATTTCTATGTTTCCAAAATTTCTATTCTATTCTTGAATCAAATGCTACATGGAGACATAGTGTTAGATTAGTTATAAAAATAACACATTCAAGACAGGTCCCAGTACCATGGATCCTGATTGGCTGAGATAGGTACAACTGGACTCATTTGCTTTTTGGGGATTTTTTGGGGGGGGTGCGGGGAGTTAAACTGTACTCTACAAGAACCAATATACAGTTTTGAAGTCAGGAAAGTGGCTACCTTTAGTATTAATTTTTAATCCATAGGACCTCTTCTGGGTCATAAGATCTTATTTTTTTTGTTGTTCTTCCATTAATTACGTATTTGCTTTCAGTTTCTAAAAATTTACCTAGACCATATATTTTGTGAATGAAACTTACATATTAATATTTCCACATACAAAACCAGATCCTCCTAATATAAAAATGAAACTGCATTTTGATTTTTTCCCTCTGCTCTAAGTAAACAGGGGTTAGCAATGTTTAGTGATTTTTTAGAAACAAGTGCTTTCATTTTTATCAAATGAGTTCACATGTTTATTCCCCCAAAGAACATTTTGTCTCATGGTAAGACACATGGAAAAGTGTGTGAGATCTCTAGTTGGTCTCCATGGAAACTAAAGTCTCATTCATAACAGATGCCTGATTTATTATCCCAATCATCTTCCACATGTTTTGTCTTGAAGAGCTTGCTATACTTCAGATGTAGCACCTTGGGAAAACCCCCCTTTATCTCTTCAGTATACCAAAGGATGACGATGCCACGGGTCCCTTACTTATACAGGGAACTGTCAGACATCTACAACATCTCATGGAAAAATACTTCGAAAAAGAAGCTGATCCACTGACTGACTGACAGAAGTGAAAGGAAAGACAGACTGATTCTCCAGGCACTCTTCCCCTTCTAAAGCCAGTTTTGGCTGAGCCTAGAGGACGGCATAGGTCAGAATTGTTCCGCTATGTAAATCCTTCCTTCATTTTTACTCTGCTTGGCTTTGGCTTGAATTGTTGTTCTAGCCCTTAGAAACAGAAAACTCTAGATGATGCTTTCATACACATGGTTCGTGAGAATGTGGGTTATGCAAGAAAAGGCCCTTTAGGTATGCCAAGTGTTGCTTGGGCTTGATACTGGGTCCCGCAGGACAAAAATCAAATTAGAAATCTGTAAAGGCATCTTCCTAAAGATGTATTACAATGACACATTTAGAGCATAATTCCTGGACAGACACTCCAAACTTCATTTCATTATCACAAGAGGCAGAGATATTTTCTTTGACTCTTTGAAAGATATTCTTCTATAACCAAAGAACTCACAGAAACTAACACTTTGTCCAGACTGAACTCTTGCAGTTGTATGAAGGACCCAATGCTTTCCTCTAGTGGCCATCCTCTGTTGGCAGAAAAGTGATATTGAACATTTCCTCCACTACCATCTTCACATTTCCTCTGCTCTGGTTTCTTCCCTGTCTCTGAGACTGTAGTCTGGTGAGATGTGTTTACTGACAAGAAGATGCATATCTTCCTCTCTCAACCCAGAGCTTCTAGCTGTCTAGCATCACACGAAGTCCATCCTCAAAGCCCAACCCTCAGCTCTTGCATTCATCCTCATAGCTCCCTGGCCCAGCTTTCCTGCCCTCCTTTGTGGCTGCTCCTCATCTGAACTGATGCTTCTCTTTCTTCCCTTGAATTATTCCCATTCCCTAGTTTTGCCTGAATGTTATCTTTCCTAGAATTTCAGATACTGTGAAATCTAGAATATCACAAAAAATTTCAGGAAAATGAATGTACTTAGAATGTATAATATTAAGTGATGTCACACAATCTCAGAAATATATGTTCCCCTAATATGAGGATCCCAGCCTATAATGTGTGTGTATACACACACACACATACACACACACACATATATATATATATATCATATAATATACATATTTATATACATATTGTGCATAATATATGATGTATGATATATGAAATGCACTATACAAAATATGATATAATGTGTAATATTTAATATGCAATAAATATATAACATGTAACACATTTTATATGTATATATGTGTGTATATATATATATATATATATATATATATATATGAACTATTAAGTGAGGAATGAGTGATACAGGCAGTGGACATGTGAAAAATAAAGGTAACTGCTTTTCTAGTTTTAACTCTTTCGTGATTTTTCTGTTCTTGCAGTAGATGAGTGCATAAAATTGGTAGCAAAAGTATAAAACACTATGTGAAACTGAGAATGCCCACACTTACTGGACTGAGATTTCCTGAGATGTGTAGAGTTTGGACAGGGCAAGTCCTTGCTTGAATAGATTCCTTAATTTAGTAGTGTTATGTTTTTAATTTATAAATTCATCACAATAAAGTGATTTTTAATTTAAAAAATAGGCACTAAAGATATGGCTCAGAGGTTGTGTGCTGGCTGCTCTTCCAGAAGACTCGGTTTTGATTCCCAGTGCCCAAATAGCAGCTCATAACCATTTACATGTAACTCTAGTCCCAGGGGATCTGATGCCTTTTGTTTGGCCTCAGTAGACAACAGATATGCACATGATGTACAGACATAGATGCAGACAAAACAGTCACATGTATAAAATAAATACACTTAAAACTTTATTTTAAAACTAAAAAAGAAAAAAATCTATAGATTTAGCCTAAATTTCTTCTTTCTTTTCAGACTTAATGCAAATCTATCTCATTGTATCTTAAGTTTACATGTCTGATGGTTTTAGTTGATTTTCTATTACTATAATAAAATTATACTTTTTAAAGAAGAGATGATTATTGCATTTAAGTTTGGAGTACATGTGAAAGTACATGATCATATTGTCCCATCAAACTGTCCTCTGGTTAGGGACCCATTGGGAGTATCATTTAGAAGCATCAAGGCAGAGATAGGGAGGGACAAGAATGATGTGCATATAGGAGAGCAGGAGAGCAAAAAAATGCCAGTCTTGCTCTTTAAGAGCAAAGCACTCCTGTAACAACCCAGTGAGGTCCCACAGGAGCTACACAGTTCCACAAACCGTGTCCTCCTGACCTGTTCACCCCCACCGGGTTCTACCTCTGTAACTTTCACAACGCCACACATAGGACCAAACTTTCAACACACCAACCTTTGGGGAATATAATCAAACTCTGTTTAAGGCCCAGAACTAATGCTCTGTGGTGCTTTCATTTCCACATTTACCCATCTCTCTCAGTATCCTCTCAGTAGGTAGCTTCACCTTTCACCTTTACTTCACATCTTGCCTTTCACAAATCGAATTTCTTTATCTTGTTTCCTATTTGGTTACTGGATCTCTTTTAGTTTTTAGTATTTTGTTTAGTTTAATGTCTTATCCTCCCTTGGTCTAGTCATCCTTTGAAATGTCTGTGTTGGATTCAATGTGAAATGCACACCCACCTCCAGGCTCGTGAGGATTTAGTACTCATAGTGTGTCATTGTTTTGGGATGTTGTAAGACTTTGGAACCTGAGGTCAATCTAGAAAACATACACTGCTTGGTGCAGGCCTTTGAAGATTACAGCACAGCGCAGCATCTACTCCCACTCTGCTTTCTGATCTGCAAAGATGTTATAAGCAGTCATTGCCTATTGTCGCTTTTGTTTTTAGATTACATTAAAGACAGGTTTATTGGGAAGCTGCTTTCTTCTGAGTTCATGGGGAAGGGGAGAAAGAGAGAAAGAGAATGTTCACAGAGAGAGAAGAGGAGGAGGAAGAGGAAGAGGAGGAGGATGAGAGAAAGAGTCAAAATGTCTGGATTATTCAGGGAAGAAATACCTGTTTGCAAGTTTTGTAGGTGGGAACACCCCTGGCCACACCATCCCTGCCACAATAGATGGCTCATTTGGGTATAATGGGCCAAATTAATTTTTTCTTCCCTTCAGTTGTTTCTATGGGACATTTTGGTTATACTGATGAAGAAAGTAACTAAAACACCTTCCTTACTCAAAAGCTCTAAATGATCAGCATGGGAAACATAAATCTGCCATATTGCATCAGTAATATATTCAAAGGTTATTAGTTTTTCAGATTACCATGGGTGCACCATAGTCTTTCCTAGTGCCTGTGAGCTGCAGGGTATGAAATTGATTCTAATTTTCTCTTCTACTGAGGTGCAACAGGCCTCTGTATATTTGAGTCTAGCCTTCTCATTGCCTAAAATTCCCTCCCTCTGCCTTTACTTCCCTATTCAACATTCTTCTGCTAAGGGTGAGCTGGGGTGGTGGCATTGCCCAAGAAACCATTCTCTCCTGCTTCTGTGTTGTTTTTTTCATCTCAGATTCTATTTGTTTAGTGTTTTTTCTTCCTTTCTTAATGTTAGGGTTTTTTCCCCTTTGTTCATAAGTCTGGCCATGCTTTGAAGCACAGCCTTCCCAGTGTCAGAGGCTGTGTCTCTTTACCTTTGTGACTAAACTAGAAGTAAAAAATGAAAGATTGTTTCTTCATGGATTGAACCAAATTAGAAGACTGGCTAGGTTTATAAAACACAAGAGTCCGAAAGACAACGTATCAAAAGTATGCCAGAGATAGACCTATTTATTGAAACCATTTTAAATTAGCCACACTATCTGTATCAGAGTCACCAGGCTGTCATCAGCCCTGATTATATTCCTGAGTTTAGTTGACACTTATGAGGTAGAGCTTTTGAAGAGATGTTTTATTTCTCTACCATTTCCATAATAACAGATTGTACTAACTGCAAATTCAGAATTACAGTTTTGTAGTGTGAGAAGATAAAACAGTTTGCTTAGAGGAAACATTTTTTGGAGCATACATAAAAACGTTAGAAGACCCAAATTCATGAGCTTCTTTGTCCAAAATGCAAAATATCTTTTTTTTCTTCATTCTGTTCCTAGCATGCTTTAGTACACAGAGTCAAATATACTGCAGACACTGCTGCTGCGAGAGTCTTACAGGGAGAAAGTGCATTTGCTTCTAAGTCTCTACCCATCACCCAGTGTCAAGATATTGGGACTGGACTCACTCTTCCACTACTGGGTGATAATTGAAAAGATCACACCACAAGAATAGAAAGGAAGGTGACACTGAGCAGGCAGGTGACACCATCTGTGCCTAAGTCATGGTAACAGAGATATATAAGGAACTTCCTTGTTTAGGAATAGTGATGAAGCTGTTGAGGGTCAGTGCTCAGAAATCCAGGCTCACAGAGCATGGCAATGCAGACTTTATTTACACAAGTGCATTAAAGCCAAATGAGTCTACTGACTGGGTCCCTTCATTCTTTCAATACCACGTGGACATTCATGAAGTGCTGGCTATATAAAAATCCTTCTCATTTAATTTTTACTATTCACATGTGAGATAGATATTGTTGTGATACTACATTTAGCGGATGGAGAACTGGAACCCAGGACGAGAATAACTTGTCAGGTGCAGAAACAAGATCAAAACCCAGATAGTAGACTATGCTCTTATCCACACCAAAGTGTGGTCATACCAGAAGCATCAGTACCTAACAATGCTTATGAATGGTCAACTCAGTCTGTGCCCCAGATTGAAGAAATGAGGAAGTCTGGTAGATGGTACAGTGATGTGAGGTAACTTGGCCAACAGGTGAGTATGATGATGTAATGTCAAACTCATACATTATGTTATAACACCATGTTATAACACCATGCCTGAGTGTCTGAAAACCACATAGGGAATAGGCTCATTAGCAACATGTCAATGGAAAGAATGTTCTTTGAAGCTAGGTTAGTTTTGTCATCTACTTCAATCCTATGATTAGAGTATCTGGCCCACATTTTGTGTTGAAGGATACCTGAGTCAGGATGTCTACATACCTAGCATGTGGACCGCAAACTGGAGACAGCTTACCGATGATCATAATGTACAGATGCTTTTCCAAATTTCCAAGCATAACATGGTCTGTCCATTTACATGTAGGAATTGTCACAATGCCCATGACATGAGAGACTTTCAGTCTACTCTTTTCAATTGAATATGGTACTTTGGGTTCCCCAGAGCAAATAAATACATGTTTACATGTTTGGAAAAGGGGATGAATTTACGCACGTGTGTGTGCGCGCAAGCATACACACACACACACACACACACACACACAGCACTCGTTAAAGGGGAAACAACTGTAGAATAAATGGATTATCTCTCCCACTAATCTGGCTCAAATCTGTCTGAAAAAATTGATTCAAAGCTGACTGAATACTATGAAAACATCTTTATTAAAAGAAGGAGTCCCACAATACATTTTCAGCAAAGAGATAATGATGTGATAAACTTTCAAGATTGGTGAGAAATAATGATATGAACATGAAAATGAGAGGAAAAAAAGAAAAAACAAAATGGAACAAAAAGCCAAACATTTCTTGGGATTCTTCTATTGATTGAAGAACAGGATTGTCTAAATCCACAACAAATTTTTTAATGCAAGATAAGACATTTTGTAAATAATGCTCTATTCCCCTCCATCAACAAAATACTGTGAGCTTTCTGAATACCTGAGTTGGCTACATATTGAGAAAAGCCAGGTGTTGATTGTAAGACTTATGCTGCAGTGATCGACAAGAAAGAATTTCAAAACTTGATTCTGAAAATATTACAAAGCTCAGAAGCAGGACGTTGATGTGTGACTTCTTCTACCAGAATTCCCAAAGTCACTAAGAGTCATGCTGTGATGTGTGAAAATGGTCACATGCAAATTACTTTGAATTTCATTAAAATGTAAAGAGGTTCTAATGAACGGATGCAATGGTTGTTTTAGAGTCATAGACAGGATTGACCATGTTTAGAGATCAGGGCAAGCAAAGAGAGAAAACATGGAGTTAGTGGGTGGGGAGGTAGGAAGGATCTGGAATTATTTGAGCAGGGAGAAACTATAAATTTTTCAGTAAAAGAAAAAAAAGATCAGAGAAAGAAGAAATGATTTCTAAAGAAAATTGTGTTTTAACTAAAATTCTTTGAGAAATAGTCACAGAATAGTTAAGTAAACTAGAACAATGTGGGGCTTCAACAACATGCTCTCTTGAAGGTGTCTCTTAGAAGAAGAGTGTGCTGTAGAGTTTTACAGACATCCTGTGATGAGCTTAGGCATGGTAACTTCTGATGGGAGAACATGATGATTCTCTAAACAGTCTTTGGGTGTCAAGATGTCTCGGTGGATAAAGATGCTTCCTGCTAAGCTTTGTGACCTGAGTTTGAGCTCCAGGACCTACACAGTAGAAGGGAAATAATTCCCACAAGTTATCCTCTTGTTGTGGTAAATGCAACACATACACATACACATACACACACACACACACACACACACCCCAAATGTGAAAACATTTAAAGCAAAATATTCTGTATGATTACCATAATTAATTCATCTATGAAGCACATAACAAAAGTCTTATGCATATACTGGATTTTGAATTATATCCAGAGACAAATTAATTACTTTCTGATGTATAGAAATACAACTAAAGAGCCGGGCGGTGGTGGCGCATGCCTTTAATCCCAGCACTTGGGAGGCAGAGCCAGGCGGATTTCTGAGTTCAAGGCCAGCCTGGTCTACAGAGTGAGTTCCAGGACAGCCTGGACTATAAAGAGAAACCCTGTCTCGAAAAACCAAAAAAAAAAAAAAAAATACAACTAAATCCCCATTCCTCAAACACTGACATCAAGTTGCCCAGTTCCGTTACTTCTAAACTATGTAGTACCACCTACACTATGGCATATTTGGGATTTGATGTAACCAAGTAAAAGATACAGAATAAACAGCACTCCTTGGTGTCCTACTGCAGGATATTCCAAAGGTCATTTCGCTTATTGCTTCAGATATTCTGCCCACATCTGGACACTGAGACAGGTACCTCAAGAATGGCTTCTGATTTCAGCTGCCTCTCAGCCTCAGAATGGAGATACTAGGTTCTCAGCCCTGTATCAGGCACACAGTAAGTAGATAATACAGGAATATTAATATCTAGGTCCTTGAGTCCAATGTAAGGGGTCATGCAGGTTCAGAACAGCTGAGAACTTCAACAAAAGTAACTGCATCCTGCTATAAGACCCACAGCTTCCTTTTCGTGTGCTAACCAAAGAGCATTGTCTCATGACTTCCCTTCATGATAAGCACCACATCATAGCCGTTCATACCAGAAGAACCAAACCTGGAATAACCAACAATCTTTTTAAATGTCTCTTTATAGAGAATTTAACAAAACAAAACCCCAGGCCTCTTAAACCAGGTTGGAATATAAGATACAGGACTGACAAAACTGATGACAAGTTCTCACAGCCTCAAGAGTGAATTATCTGAGCTACCTCAGTTTTTCTTTCTATTGGAATTACTGCATTCATTACCTATGTGTGTAGGAATGGCATCACATGCCAGGGCCCTAAACTCTCCAGAGGTAGAGCAGGAGGAAATTCTAGATTCATTTTGTAAACAGCTGAAATCTCAAACCAGATGGTCAAGCACAACAGGGGTCTAGAGATTCCACTGAGAAGGCCATTTCTCAACCTGGCCAAGAGACAAGAGACCAGACAGTGTAAGTTTTGTATGTTAGAACAGAGGCTTCCCCCCTACAGTCTCCTGAGTGTCCAGCAGATATCTGGACCTCTTCAAGCATCTTTCAAGGTGAATGGAAAGACGACAGCATGTGGCTTCTCTTCTGTTGTCGTTTGTGGTCTTCTGTAGCTTTTCTTGTCTCCACTATAACACTATTATGTAATTTCTTTCTTGAGCAACTGTAGGGAACAATTAGAGGTCTAGGTAGAATTGTCACTGTATACCACCATTGACTAAAAAATGAATGAATTCTGTTTGGTCCTAGTTATAACCTTTACAAGGTATCAGAAGGGTTCATAGTCACCTAGAGATGAGGATAACCACCATGATAAAGAAAAATCCCTAGAAGAGATAGCAGTATCAGTATCTCAATGATCCCAAAGTCAGAGAGAGGAGAGTCTGGTATGAAACGTGATTGAGTGATAGAATGGCTACCGTAGGGAAAGAGCAGATTTTTCTGTGGTTTCAGTAACTTCTTCATGTTCAAAGTAGCACAGAACTGGACAATCCATATCCTAGATGAGCAGTTCTCAGCCTGTGGATCATGACCCATTTTGGGGTCACATATCATATACTTACATTACAATTCAAAACAAAATTACAGTTATGAAGTAGCAACCAAAAATAATTTCTTGGTTGGGACTCACCACAACACAAGGATCTAACTGCATGAAAGGGTCTCAGTATTAGGAAGATACCTTATCCTAACTTCCTTTTGGCCATGGTTTTCCTGCCCCATGAAGAGGGTGTCTATCACTTTCTAAGGATCCTGAGGCCTGAAGAGACAGAGCTATACCAGAATTTATATAGTTAGAATACAGAATGGTCTGAAGCTTTCTCACAATCAGAGCAGCTCCGTAAAAGGAAGCCCACTGCTCTGGAGATCAGGGAAGCACATTCCTCCCACCCCGACTCTGGTCTCACAAACTTTCAGTCATCCCAGGAGAGGCTACCCCTTAACTGAAACAGCAGGACAGTGTGGAATTCACCTTGGACCTCAACACATGGAACATGAAGGCCTAAGTGGGACTCATCCTCACCTACCATGGTCCATATGGTATTTTCTGTAACAACAGCTCAGCTGTGTACATAGCTTCACCTTTAAAACACACTCACTGCATTAATGCAGGAAGACCTGCATCTGCTTAGCAACGTTAGCAATGGCCTGTTATATAATCCACACATGCTTCAGAAACAAAAATTGGAACATAGAGTTGACTAAAGGGCTTTTTTTTCTGGAAAAAAATATAAAGGAACATAAGTTAATCCGTAGCAACTTAAATATTTAAAAATCATCTTTTAAAAATAAAATACAGAAGCCTGTGAAGAAATTCCTAGAAATAATGGTCAATCTAATTATGAGAATGAGAAGTTTAAAATCTCTCTTAACAAAAGGTTAGAGAGAGAAGCTATATTCAAGGACTGAGAATAGAGGAGATAAGGAAAAGTCTTACAGGCAGGGCAACTGATGGTCAAGAATGTGAAGTCTGTTAGGTTAAGCTGAGCCGTTTGTACATACGAAAGGAACGAAGCTGCACCCACAATTCACAAGGACAGTTTAATGTTCCTGGAACCATGTGAATGGAATGTTACTCTTCTGAAATGTCAGTTCTACTCCTCTGGGAAACAGGAAACCATGTTAATTTAATGTCATAATATCCATTCAATAGGCATATGTTCCTCAGAGGCCGGTGAGAGAGCAAGCCACAGCTTAAGAAATGGAACCATCCGCCGTCCCTTGTGATGCACAGATATTGTGGGTGGTGGGACTCCAGTTCAGATGAGCATGAGTATTCACTGTCCATGTTTTGGTGTGTGGCTACACATTAAGGAACTGGTCACCCCCTTGATTAAATATTTCTATCAGATTAAGAAGGGATGTGAACTTTACCTCTGCTGATTTTTAATGCCTCCAAAGCATTCCTTTAATTCTGTATTTGAACATGTGTCACCTCAGGATACCAAGCAACATTTCTGAGTTAGCTACTGTTCATAGAACCACTGACCCCTAAAAGGTCCACTGCTCTGAGAGATGAGAGGGCTGCAGAAGGTCCTAGAAAATTGCCCGAAACACAAAAATCTTTTCCTCAAAGGGCCCATTCTGGCAACTGCCTGCTGAGCTTCATCGACTTCCTTTCTTCACAGGGAAGCAATCTACTTTCATATGAATTCTTGAGCATAGAGGGCTTTCAGAAGTAAAGCTCCAAAGAGCGCATTTCTGAGGCTCAAAAATTCTCCCGGAGACCCAGCCCCCATGCCATCATTGTGGGGAAGAATAATAAACCAGTTGCTTCCTAGTTGTCATTTTGTGAACTCTGGGACTTAGCCAAACATCTCCAGACTTTAGTCATTATTGCTCTGGCAGGTAATTTGTGCCTGGAGTAACAACAATTTAATATTGTTAATGAAAATGAAGGCTAATGAAGAAAAAACAACAAACATTTAAGCTCAGGCTGAAGTGAAAATACGGAGCACGCCTGGGTGAGTTGTACTCACGTTCCCTTATTCCACTCCAAAGGACAGATAAGACTTTGGTTGCAATAATCAGGTAAACGTACAGTCAGGAACATCTGCATTGCATAGTTGTTGAACGTACCTGCAGCCCTTCGATGGCCAGTTTCAGAATGGAAGGTGTTAGCTTGGAGGCTTGCTTGAAGGAAAAATTACTCCAGTCTATAATTAAAATGAAACCGTTTATCTGGAGCTCGGGATCTTCAATGAGGACTTCCAAGGACAGGAGAATGGCACGGAGGATGTCTGTGAAGGAGTTCCTGCAGCCAGGACAGAAAGGAGAACGTGAGTCTCGACAGCTGACAGATGGCACACTGTGTGCAGTGTCTCTGCTCTCCTTACCCTGCTGCCCCAGGAATCCTTCATGCAAGGTCATACTAAGGTTCTCGGTGCAGAACAAATGACAATACTATTGCTCAACCTTCAAAAACAATGCTTCAAGATGGCCAGGATTGGTGCTTCCTTTAATCTGGTCACAACAGCACCTTAGATTTAATGAGATGTCATTCTTTTGCATTCTATAGCTCTCTGTATTCTGCTCCCTCTCCATCACTGTATACGCCTTGTGGAAAGATATCTGACATGCAGGAATGTGCACGCAACACACACACCAAAAAAAACAAAAACAGAAAACAAACTAAAAACATGCTCCTATATCCACAGGGCAGGAGCTGTGCTACAAACCTAGGTAGTATCTTCAGTACCCAGGTGCTCAATGAATCTTTACTGAACAAATGGAGTGAAACCTCAGTCAGGGATCCTTATTTGGATTACGTACCGTTTATTCCTTATCTATGCTAGAACCTTGTAGAGAGTATAAAACATCCATAATATTGTTGCTATGCTTTTAGATCTGACTCATAGGTAGCAAAAATAAATAAATAAATAAATAAATAAATAAATAAATAAATAAATAAGGCAGGAAGAGCAGCTTATTTTCACTGAAGGTTTACAGGTTGTGATTCAGAAGGGAAATCACTTCGAGTACATCAGTAACTATGACAACAGGCAGACTTGAATACAAACTAGGACGATAGTTCTCCAGGGTTACACATAAGCCTCCACATCACTGATCCAAGTCACTGGCTGACTTTCATTTCTATAGTTCTCAGACACGAGGAATTGATGACAGAACCACTTGCGAATGATCTAACTGTTACCTTTAGCTGCAGATTTAACATATTGCAGGAGTTTCATAATGATTATAATGGGTCTCTGCTATGCTGGAAGATGTAAGCCTGGATGCCAAGTGTCTGTAAATTCTACGACTTTCTTCAAGCTTTCATTAAAATCAGAAACTTCGATACGTGAACTCACTGTTTAAGGGTTGCATTCATAAGATGATCAATCTGGTTTAGAACCCTAACCATAATTAATGTGTTCAGATTAGAATTTGAGCATCTATGATTGAATAGAAGGCTGGTGACTTAGTATACACTGATTACAAGCTCAGAGTTCTATTTCATGCTCGCAGTTTTAAGTCAGTATGCCCTGTCTCTATCTTAAAGATAATAGTTGGAGGGAGGCTAGAAATGTGCTACATATATTGAGAGGGATTGATACCACTTGCCAGTCTAGAGAGAGTGTATGAAGAGACGATGGTTTGGGATGAGCCTTGAGTGAAGAGGCTTTGAATGAGTAACTTAAATAATAGAGAGTAAGGTCTTTTAGGACAGAAAAGAGGCCTAAATAAAAACAACAACAAAATTAAACAGCTCACTCTGTTTCTGCTATCCACGTCAAGTTCTCTTTCCTTGTTATCAAGCTAAAATTTTCCATCCCTCAGAATACATACTTAGATTAGACCTGATGTCTGGGGGCAGGGAAGCACCCAGAGCTACCCACATCATACACCACCAAATGTCCAAACATGATGCTTATAGACCTGTATGACTTCTGGGTGGAAATGGTGACTCTAGAAGGTTCTTCTTGTCATTATTGTTTCTTCTAAAACCATTGCCTGTTTTAGATATACTGTGGTATTAGAAACTTAGGCAAAGTTTTAAGAAGCTAGTTTTGATTGGGGCTTGGATTGAAATTTACATCGTTACCAGATAACTCACTCAACTCAGAAATACAGCTTTTTATTGTAAAGAAATATTGATTTCAGGGGAATATGGAACCAAAAACTATGTTTAGGTGATTTTAAATGGCAATATGGAAATACTTGGTGGTAAGCTGGAAATAACCATTGGGGTACCTAGGAATCTGAGCTTGGATAAGCATTCAACGTAAGAGCAAATACAGAAATTACAACCAGGGCTGGGAATCTGAGTTTTACATAAACTCTACAGACAACACTGAAAGTGAAGGGAGAAGAATTAAATAAATAACTAAAAGTGAAAAGATCAAGGCAGGATGATTTAAGAAAAAAAAAGAGAATGTTTTAATACAAGGTAAACTTTATTTTATATCATTGATTGCAAATTCTCATGTCCTACTTACTTACTAAGGGCATAGTTCCTTATCTATGTGACTTGTCTCAATTAATTTCATGTAGACAGAAACAAAATGGTGCAAGTCCTTAGTCTTGTTCTTCAAGGACCTGCTGAAGGTCCTTGTCCTCATTTGATTTTTGATTGATCAATAAAAATTCCAAGGGCTAATGGCTAAGCACAAGGCAGGACACTTAGAGTAGCATGAGCGAGAACATAGGGCAGGACAGAATCACCATGACTTAGAATAGAAGGATGGGATGCAGGAGTGGCAGAAAATAAAGCTAACCAGCCATGTGATACTTTCCTGATTGGGCCTGAGGTAGCAGTGTAAGGTTTAGGAGTGCCCAGCCTTTAAGGTAGCCAAGATGTTTTAAAAAATAAGCTAATGTGTGTGTATCTTTCATTCACAGATTCAAAGATAGCTCCTGGGCATGTGCACGAGTGAGATCTGCCTGGAGCCAAAGCGGTGAAGCATAAACTCACCGCTACATCAGGTGCTTTACTTTCCGGGATGAACTGCTGGGCAGGGTGAGGCCAGATGGAACAGGTGTTATGAGGGTTCATTGATATGGAAACCTTGCTGAGTACCTTTGGTGGAAATATACCCTTCACTTCCTGTATCCTTGGCTTCCTCATATAAATCTTCCCCACACTCCAGTTCTCTTTCCTTTTGGTAATATGCTTCAATTGTGAAACACTCCCGGCTATTTGAAAATTAAAGCAGCCATTAAACTAAATAATTTATGTAGATAATCCACTTTGAAAGAGTTGAAGTATAATTTCCTATTCTGTAAATACTAGCTGAGCATGCTGACTCCCTCCAAAGGGTAGAGTAAGAAGAAGAACCACTACTCAGTAGAGAAAGTTGGGGACACAGCCTGAGCCAGGGGACCAAAGGTGATTTCTCTTGCTATGATGTTAAAAATGTTACTTTATTTCTAGAACTGTCCTCCCTGCACATCATACCATTAAAGCAATAGTGAGGTAAACACTAAACACACTTCTCTTGAAGGACAGTCCCTAAAACAGATGACCAGTACTTCTCACAGTTGTAAACTATGTCAAAACACAGGGAAAGCCTGAGCAACTGTCACAGTTAAAAGGACTCTAAGGGACATGACAGCTAAATGTAGCACAGTTTCTTGAGTGAGAGCCCGAGACAGAATTTAAAAGAGAACTTAGAAGATCTGAAATATGTATGGAACATAGTGAATGTTAGCTGAATTTAGTTATTTCATTATTTCATTGTGACAAATACTGCAGACGAATTTCAGATGCCAATGCTGACAAACCAGTTTCATGCAGAACACCAAGTATATCTCTGTGGCATCTTCACCATAATTTGTAACTTGAAAATTGTTGCAAATATGACTGTTTTTAATAAAATAGACCTGCTGTGACTTGTAGCCTGTTGCCATGCATCTAGATGCTTTAAAACAGTTTCTAGACAAACCAAGTCATTAACAATTCAACCTAAGGCAAACTGTGGTTGGAAGAACAGAAGCCATTTTCAGACTGTCTTCACCAGACGAACTGATGTAGACATGGGTTGTTTAACTCTAATGACCCAGAGGGAAAAGACTACATTTTGCCTGCAGTCACAATTAGATCAGAATATTTTAGCATGTGTCTCAGAAT
This sequence comes from Grammomys surdaster, assembly GCF_004785775.1. Lineage (NCBI taxonomy): Eukaryota > Metazoa > Chordata > Mammalia > Rodentia > Muridae > Grammomys > Grammomys surdaster. Next base: position 2,497,426 of record NW_021604566.1, read on the forward strand.
GAAATAACAGATGAAAGGGGGTATTTACATTTCATCCATTCTCTCCATAATTTGCATAGCTTTTGTAATTTCAGAATTTAGTGCAAAATTTTTTAACCTCATGTGAACGCACCATGTGAACTGTAAATTGTCAATGAAATGTAAGGAATTAATCCTAAAAAGGGAAGCTTTTGGAAATTTCTCATGATAATTTTAGTTAGCTAGGACTGAGTAGTGGGTTTTGACAATACTTTCCTCATCCTACTGAGGCCACCTAGAGACTATGAACACAGATTATTTTAGGGTTGTCTTGTGTTTATAGTTTTATTGTTGTTTAGCATCACCCTTTAAGGTTTTAAAATCTAATACAACTGGGAAACAAAATGGTGGAAATTAGGATTTACCAATTAGAAGGTGTTTAATTTTCAAGAACAGACTCATTTGTCTTGACTTCGGAGATTCTAAGACTTGAACACCAAGGTTTGACCCATATAAGAAAAAGAGGTCATATGTGACCATGTAGGGACATGAGGAGATTATAAATAATACTTATTCCATATCCACAGTGCATATTCCTGCAGTAATTTTTCCATTGTAGTAAGAAGTCATTAATGTTTGTAGTTAAAGCTCTCATGTCAATTATAATATTTACCAGTGTGATTAAATATTTATGAATGTTTTCCATAAGAAATTTAAAAGTCACTTCTACCTCACTAGAGCCATGAACCCCAGGTAAAACCACCCCCATCCCACCCATGAACATCCAGCATGACTCCAACTCCCCCTCTGTTCCTCATCGCCATATTTTGGCCCACACTTGATGGAAGCTTCCTACTCCACTAGAAGCCATGCCAGCATTTCAAACCTCAGGGACCAGGCCAAGTCCCTGAAATCCACGCAGAAAACTCCTACCACATCAAAAGCCTGGCCAACATTGTGAATCTTAGAGGACCCCTGGTCAAGTACATCACCCAACTTCAGTTTCCAACTTTGGCAGCAAACCCCTACTGGACCAGAGGCATTACAGGCCATTAGAAGTCTAACACCCAACTTGGACAGATACCCTCTACTCAATCACAGGCTAATCCAGCCAGAAAACAAGGAAGGGAACAGAAACCAAGAAAGAAAACACTTATCCAACAAAGACAATCACAGATATAAGCACCTAGACCTATAATCCATCCAAACCCAGATGCCAAAACATCAATATAAGAATATAATCAACAACAGTCAGGGCAATATGTCACCACCAGAGGACAGCCATCTTACTACAGCAAGCTCTGAATATTTCAACACAACTAAATCATAAGGAAACAATCAAGTTAAAACCAACACTATGAAGATGTTAGAGGTCCATAAAGAAAAATAAATAAATCCATTAAAGAAATTGAAGGAAATAATTAGAGATTGGAGAAAATGTATAATTCCCTTAAAGAATATCAAAAAAGCCAAGAAAAAACAAACAGTTGAAGGAAATAAATAAAACCAGTAAAGATATGAAGATAGAAGTAGAAGCATTACAGAAAACACAAACTGAGGGGATTCTGAAAATGAAAAATCTGGGTAAGTGAGCAGGAACTATAGAAAGAAGCAACACAAAGTACAAGAAATAGAAGAAAGAATTTTAGATGCTGAAGACACAATAGATAAAGTAGATGCATCAGTCAAAGAAAATGTTAAATTGAAAAAATTTCTGACATACAATATCCAGGAAATCTAGGAAGATATGAAAAGGCCAACCTAAGAATAATAGGAATAAAAGATGGAGAAGTTCCCAGCTCAAAGACTCAGGAAATATTTTTAGTAAAATCATAGGAGAAAATTTCTAACCAAAAGGCATATTTATAAAGGTTCAAGAAGCTTACAGAACACCATATAGATTGGACTAGAAAAGAAAGTCCCCTTACCACACAATAATCAAAACACTAAACACAGAGAACAAAGAATATTAAAAGCTGAAGAGAGAAGAGGAAGGGCAGGCTTTATGAAGATGGAAAGAAAGATGGGAGAGGGGCTCTCATTGGAAAGGAGAGATGGGAAGGATAGGAAAATGTGATATATAATAGTAAGGATGTTTTAAAAGTCCATAGGGAAATATTTTATAATCTTATGTAAAAATACATACCTAACAAAACCCCTAGTAACAGCTGTGAGAAACCCCTTTGAGTTGTTGGTTGATGTTTAGAAGGTGTCCAAGAGATTTCCGAGAGAGAGAGAGAGAGAGAGAGAGAGAGAGAGAGAGAGAGAGAGAGAGAGAGAGAAAGTTATTGTTGTCCTTGGTTGCTTCCCAGAGGTTGATCATGAAACTATATTGCTGAAGATATCACATACTTTGGACAAAGAACTTGAAGGACTCAAATTGAAACTGAGCTAAAAGCTTTCTCCCTGAGTACTAGCCCCATAGTATTAGAAGGTTCTACATAAGCTGCCCAGGGGGGAAATCAATTGATAATCCTACCCATTTGTAAAGTCTATGAACCATAACAAGGAGCAGCTTGGCAAGATGTCCCAAATCATTACAGTTGTGCTATTATCTTTGGGAAAGGCAACAGATGCCTCACTGGACTTAAGGCCCATTAGGTGGGAAGGAATTTATGCCAGATACTGTAGTCCTACATAACTATTTGTGGCTGGAAGAGTCATAGACTTTAGAACAGAACCTACTACTACCGTTATCCTAGACATTTCTAAATGTATTCTAAACACTTATCCTTACAATCACAGATGTAACCCATCCAAATCTATAAAAACTGTTGGCTGTTCTAATCTTGGGCAGGTTTTATCTAGGCAACCATAGCTCCTGTGAATTCATGAGGGCAGAGATCCTGAAGTTCTATTAAAGAGGTTTATTTTTGCAGCAGACAGGCTACTGAAATGAATTATGACTGGGGAAAATTCAAATAATGAGAATTTACAAGGTTCAACCTCAGCTTGGAAAGGGGTTCTTGAGAGAAAGGGTGTTTATGAGTGGTACAAAACAGACTAGAAGTCAATCATGGAGTGCAAGCTGATGGTCTGTGTTCTGCTTGAGACAGCTTTCCAGATAGTCCACTGCTCAAGGCAGTTCTCTCTTGCTAGAAAAAAATTCTAAAATCTCTCTGGATAGCTCATCTTCTGAAGATCAAAAAACTCCTATTTTACATATCAATTCAGTCACTTACTCCAGGTTCCCTTTTGTTTATCCCACAAATCATCATTCTATGACCTTAGCCCATGATTCTTAGAAGAAGACAGCAGACATATTTTTTAAACATGGAAAATGAATTCAGAGCTCTGCCTGCCTTTTAAGTACAAACAGTATGCTTAGCAGGGTGGGATTCTGTCCTGAGATTACCATTACAACAATGCCTGGACCTAAATTTGCTCTGTCCCAGGTTGATCTTGAAATCAGAAATCTGCCTCCTTTTGTATCCATCTGCTTGCCTTTGCATCTTTCTGACAAGCTGGTTCATAATGTAGCTGCCTTTGTTAGTTTAGGTCCATGAAGTCCCTTATATAGTTCATATTGGATCCTTATATTTTTCATAGTTGAGAAATGATATATTTTTGAACTCATGTTTTCAGAGTTCTTTCCCACATCCTTAAAGGTAACCTGAAGGTCACAGTACTTACCATTTTTTGCAAAGGACATAGACACACACTTGCTTCCCAGACTCATGCTGTCTCTGATTATCATTGAGTCATTAACCTTGGCAAACAGGCCATTCCGCCAAGGAGGAACATAAAGTAAAATATACAAACAAGCCTTATGCAAACACTCATGGAGGCCCACACCCTGCTGGCCCTGTTTGAGGGGTGGGGAACCATATCACTCTGTCCCTTCCAAATGCAGGACTCAGCAAGGGACTGAAGGACTTTCTGTGGACTGAAGGGAGGGCCAATCCTATGCCAGGATTAGTGCAGCTCTCAGATGTTATCAGAGAAGTTTCTTTGTGCCATGAATGGAGGTTAATATGGAAACTCATAAGTGGTCAACGTGTAGAGAATACATGACTGTGGAATGCTTAGTCAGAAGTGGAACAACTACATAACATCCCTCCCCAAGGCTCGAGGAACATAGTGGAAAAGGAGCTAGAAAGATTACAGAAGTGGATATCATGGAAAGCCAGAGCAAAACAGTGTTTTCTAGATATGATAGGACCACTGCGCTCATCAGCTTACAGAACCTGTGGTTTCCTGTGCATAACCTGCACACAATCCAGCCAGTCAACATTCTAGAACACAGTGGGAAGAAGGGTTTGTGAGCCCCCACCTCCAAAGAGCTGTTGGTAGTGGATGCTTTCTAGGGGAGAAAGTGTTTTCTTTAAGTGTTTGGCTTGTTCCACCCCCAGAAGAGGATGAACAGCACAAATTGGAGTTGAGGGGTCACTGATTTTAAAAAGTCATGACATTGAAAAGTGGAAAAATAGTGGTGTATCTGGGAGGAGTTAAGGGAATGTTCTGAAGATTAATATATATGACTATATAATTTGTATAAACTTTCAAAAATAATATAAGTACTTCAATGCAAATAATAAGTAGCCATGGGGTGCCTAACTTCAATGAGTGTATCTACACCTAAAACTCAAAGAATCCCTTAAGAAGGCAGAAAAATGGCAAGACCCAGAGGATCAGAATCCCTGTATCTCTAAACAAGACCAGAATAATGATACCACCAGTTACCATGCTGGTGTAGATGGGGAAGACTTCACAAGGTCAACCCTAAATGAAAAGCTACAGGCAGTCAATGGCTATTGACACGAGACTCAGTCTTCTCCAGACACAAACCCCATGATGGATTATCCGATCCATAGCAGTCATCTCTAAACATATATATATATATATCAGCAACACTAAATGAGCTCAATAGGATAAAAAAAAAGTATGCATGTGCAACAAAATATTTATCTAAAAGGTCATAAATTTGGAAGAGAGGAAGAGGAACAAGTTAAGGAGTTAAGAGGGAAAGATGGTTAATTATGTAATCACAGTATTCAAGTATGAAATTCTCGGTACTGTAGTGGTTTGAATAGGAATACCCTCATAAATTCATGTGTTTGAGTGCTTGGCATAGGGAGTGGCACTATTAGGAGGTGTGGCCTTGTTGGAGGAAGTTTGTCATGCCATAGGTGGATTTTGAGGCCTCCTGTGCTCGGGTTCCACCCAGTGTAGAAGAGAGCCTCCTCCTGGCTGCCTTCAGATCAAGATGAAGAACTCTCAGCTCCCCCAGCACCATGTCTGCCTGCATAATGCCATGCTTTCCACCGTGATGATAATGGACTGAATCTCTGAAACTATAAGCCAGCCCCGATTAAATGTTTGTCTTTATAAGAATTGCCTTGGTCATGGTGTCTCTTCACAGCAATAACCCAAACTAAGACAAATGCAAACTTTAATTTTTAAAGTTTTATATGAAAATGCATAAAATGATACTAACCAATATGATAAAACTCTGCTATTAAAAAAAAATGGTACAGAAAATGCTCCTTCATTGATGCAAAGCAAAAGTTAAGAAGTTTCTGCAGACCACCCTGACAGACTTTCTATCTCCTTTACAGACAGGAGAAAGCGCACTGTTCATTCCTGTTATTCAGAAGCACTTGAAATAAAGTGCGTCTGTTCTAACCTGTTGCTTCCTTCTTTGAATTTGTTTACAGAAGAGTAATACACATTGTGTTTGTGTGTATACACACGCAAGTGCATGACATGTACAATAGCTTCACTTGTGGTTAATTCTCCTTTGGTTTAAATGAAGGCAAGGTTGAATAAATAAAGACACAGTATTGTGTCACATTTGGCCCTCGTCCTCCAACCCTTCCTAGAATTTCGGAAAAGGTCATGAACATTAAGGGCATTTGCCCACTTACTTTAGTAGTCTGCCCAATGCATAATGAGTGCATCAACCTTCTTATTTAATAGTTCAACGCACGTTTAGTCGATGTCTTTTACTTAATATAAAACTGTTTTCCATATCATATATTCTCATTATGGTTTTCCTTCACTTAACTGATCCTAGATCCCCCCCCACCTTCCCACCAACCACTTTCATGCCTCTCTCTTTAGGAAATAAACAGGAAAAAAACAAGAACAAATCAAACAATCCAGACATTTTTTTTAATAAGAAACATGCATACAGATACACACACATACACCAAAAGAACAAACACTAAACCCATAAAACACAAGATCTGTTTTATATAAACCATAAGATACAAGCAAAAGTCACCTGTAATAATAAAAAAAAAAAGGCCCAGACCAAAGCAATATGAGATAAAACTGGAAAAACTGAATCTGTATCAGGGATCACAAAACCTTTGGGCATGAAGGACAACAGGGTCATTAAAGTATGTTTGGAGTTTGGTGGATTCAGATTCAAGTCATAGTTGCTCCACTTGAGCTTGGTAAGTTTCTATCTGGCTTAGCTGCATCTCTAAGGAAAGATCATGCTCCCCCAATGCCCTAGCACCGATAAAGTAAGACAAAGCGCATGAAACCAACATAGAGTGACTGGCTCCGAATCATGCTTGGGAGATGCTAATGGTCATTATGGCTTTTAATTTGGCATGAGGAACTATGGGATCAGACAGGAAGTATTAGTGGTTTGCAATCTGCTTGGGATAATAAAAAGAAAAGTTCACTCCAAACTAAGAATTTCCAGAAATTCTTTAATTGGTCCAGGAAGAATGGAAAGGTTTAGACACTGGACTTGAAAAGCAAAGTGCAGAAAGAGCTATATAAATGAGCATACAGTAAAAACATTGTTCTGTGTTCAGAAGAAGGGCATCCTCCTGTGGAATGAGGCAAACAGTTATTAAAAGTGAACCAGAAATTGTGCTGGGATCCACCTGCATTCTGCCTTTTGGGGATGCTTATGAGTGAGCACATTAGGCGAAGGGTGTTGCTAGCAGCTGGGCACATAGAGACCCAGATGAACAGCTGGGACTTAGATACGAGCAGGCTCTAGAGACAAGCCTAGATAGAAGGCGGCGACTGCTGCACAAGGGACAAGAACCAAAGGAAATGGTAGATGTAAGAAACACTAAGACAGTCACAGGACTCTCTATGCAGGGGGATGCACAGTGGTACTGCCAATGCTGATGATGAGAGGAGGTCCAAGAGGCCAAGAGGCTGTAGCACACTACTTTACTTTGGGATTAATGTTGGCCAGGAGGCATTCCTATCAGGAAATGAAAGCCACGGTAAGTCGGCATTGTCTTCAAGGGAAATTATTTATTGTCTTTCTTGTACCATAAGCATCCCTGACTCGGTGGTCTGCTCTATGAGCTCTAGCAGAGTTAGAAACTCGTGTGTATTTCCCTCTAAATCCTAAGCAATCGCCAGTTCTCTCACATAGCAGAAGCTCAATAAATAATTACTAGTGACAGAAGGAAGGAAAGCAAGGCAAGCAGTATGCACACATATTTCATGACACTGCAAACAGAGCAAGCCCACGTGGTACTCGTGGCAGCTGCATTCTCCTAGGTCATTATCGTCCTTGCTTGTCATTGATGCCTGATGTGTGTCTTCTAGTGTTTTTCCTATCCTGGGTCAGATCAGTGGAGAGTGACGTGCTACTGAGCACCACAGGCAAATGCAGAAGAAAGGAAGCAGGCCTTTCTGGTGTGCCGTGCTTGTTTTCTTTTTTAAAAGTCTTTTTTTTAAGTCTCTTGACTGTTTCCAAACTCTTTTATTCAGGAGACCCTCTCACCTTACTCCCTCAGTAGCTCACACTATATGCATGTGCCACTATACTTGGCTTGAGTTTGATTTTGATTAAAATGACTGAACTTGCATTAACACAAGGTTTGTGTATGGGTGAACAAGGTCACTGAGGAACTAATACTGTAGAACAGTTAGTAGTGAATGCTTTGTACATTCTTTATAGACAAGAAGGCTCATGTGTCATAGCATTTTGTTTGACAAGAAAGACTTACTCCTCCAAAAACCCCTCAGGACACCTAAAGTGAAACTGAGAATGGGGGCAACCTCACTCAGCAATCTTTATTAAGCAGAAAGAACTAAAAAAAATAAATAAAAAATTAAAGCTACAGTGGAAGTGAGCATTCTTTCCATTACTAAAGTAGGATGAAAAATTGATTTCATGCTTGTCTATTTTGGTAACTCCCTTGGCTGAGAAGTTTCATAAAAATAAGAATTAGGAAGGATGTCAAGAATGCAAATGAGCACTTAATATAGTTAAATAAACACTGTTTTTAGTTCTTCTGCTCTGGCCACTCTGCCTCCAACTAGAGCTTCTCAAGCAAAGGCTTTCCTACATTTATTATCCAAAAGCACATGGCCACTTTCCAAGTTCCTCCGCCTTCCTGTACAATCACTGTGAGTGATCTCACAGTGGAGAGCTTTGCCTCTCTTTGTGTGTCTCTCTGTGTCTGTGCCTGTGCCTGTGCCTGTGCCTGTGCCTGTGCCTGTGCCTGTG
>NW_021604566.1:2505920-2514571 GCF_004785775.1 Grammomys surdaster
CATGTGGGCATGGTGGAATTCAGTGTGCATTTACAGATCTAGTACTGTGTTTATGGTAATGTACCAGTCACTCCTTAAAATGGCATATTCTTTTTCCTGAGTTGATCTTACTCAGAACCATAAAGTCACTTTCAAGTAAGAGACCTGACAATAAGGGAGAAGGCATGTGAGGAAACTACTCATCAGATGACACCACGGTGTTTTAAATGATTCCACACTCTGAGACTCTACCCTCTTGATGACACTTTGCAGTTGCTTGCAATCAGAAATCAGGAAATAGCTTCTCAATGTAACCAATTCTGAAAATAGTGTGCAAGGCAACTCAAATTAAATAGTGCACTAGAAAAGTGACCTATAATACAGAGTGTCATGGAAGACATGCCAGTAATGAGCTGAGAGTATATTGTAGCTCATCTCATAATTTTAATTAGTTCAGAAAATTGCCTACTGAAAACAAAAACTCCAAAGTTTTGTTCTCAGTGAAGAGATCAATACATTCTTGAAGAATCGCAAGACCTAAAAATCAAAAGAAACCCAGGCTCTAAAATTAGTTGTCTATAACTAAATATCTGAGCCCTCCAAACTGTAATTCTCACAGTAAGAACAAATAGGCACTGAACGTAGAGACTCTGCCAACTGATTAAAGTTTACAAAATTAGTTTATCATGTCTCCTTTCTAAAACATCTAGCCTTCTTAATCACAAGCCACGGAATCAACAGCAATCAGTGCGTTCACGAGAGACAGCAAGGAGAAGCCACAGGACGGTAGTAGTATGTTTATATCATGTGGCTAGCTTCACAGTCTTCATCAATGAATGCAACTTGCCATTTTCTACCTGCTGCCACTCCTCAGTGATGGTATCGCCTTCCAGACACCATGAGATGCCTGTGGTCTTACAGCTCTCAGACACAGAGCGATACTGCTCTCTGAGTACACTGTTTCTGATTTATGGTGCCAGGAAACAAGACTGATGGAAGAATTCTTTGTCTTGACGGTCTCTCATGCTTAATATTTCACAAATAACAACTGTCACCCATGGCTTGATTATCCCTTGAAGCTAAATTGCATGTGCTTTCATAGGCCAGAGGGAAAAAAGTCTCCCACAAACACCATCATTTTACCAATGGAAGATTTTCTTTTTTTAAAAACTGGTAAGATGGTAAATGGGTAGAGCTCAGAATACTGTGACTAAGCGTGTTAATTGGCACACACAAACATCAATGATTTGCCTATTTACATTAAGGAAGATATACAGAAATCTTAGCTTTAACATAAAAAGGAGCCCCAGGTACCCACTACACCCAGTAGAGTCAAGCAGATTATGAAGAATAAAGGTGACAATTTGATTTTTAAATTTATACCATTTGTTCATATGTGAAGGAGGACAGTAGCTATCTTGAAGGGTTTGGGTGTATTCTACTCATCGTTGACCATATGGGTTCTCTGCACTGTCTCATGAGCCAGTGAGTTGGAAGTTCTGTGGCCTTGATTTCTACTTCTCAGTTAGAACTCTCTCCTTATTTTCTAACTGTGGAAGAGAGAGAGAGAGAGAGAGAGAGAGAGAGAGAGAGAGAGAGACAGAGAGACAGAAACAAACAGAGACAGAGAGAGAGACTGAGACAGAGACAGAAACAGAGAGGTAAACAGAGAGAGAGAGAGACATAGAGAGAGATGGAGAGAGACAGAGGGACAGAGACAGAATGTTTAATATCAAAATTCTAACATAAAATAATGGACATAGGGCAATACAACTCATCTATCAACAGAAAGTAAACAATAAAACTAAAGGAGTGGTCAGTGGCTCCTGCCCCAGGGGTGGGGTCAGTTCATTTGGTCCTACCAGGTAACTTTTTCTCAGGGAAACTTTAATGCCTCTCTGGGAAATTGTAGTATAGGAGTGGTTAAGGACAACATCGGTTTCTTTCCTTTAATTACATCATAGATTGTCACTTCAAAGTTCTCTAAGCAATCAGAGCCAGTAGTTATTACTTAGTATTGCCGTTTACACCGCAGGAAATATTGTGAAGCACCAGCAACATTTGTCTTATCTTCAAAACAGGTCCCAAATAGTCCACACCCAGAATAGCAAAACAGAACTTGGGAAATGCATTGCATATGCATAAATACATCTACATCTTAAATTCTCACAAAAAGAGAAAATACATCTTCCAACTTTGGATTTTTCCATAGAAGAAATTGGGTGTCTTCACGTAACAAAAACATAGAGATTGATAGCAATTGTAAAACACTAAAAATTTGGGACATACGTTAGAAGATAAGTAGTTTAGTGTCCAAAGAGGAAAAATGTTAATATCCTCCCTCTGGAAAAGCCTATCTTAAATTTTCTTTCCTGTTTTAATACTTGAATGCTAAGATTGACTACATCTAACCACAGGGATACATTTCCTAACTGTTCACACACTACATTCCCATGAGAGCACACTAGATCTCTCTGTCTCTCTTTTGCATTCAGGAGTCATTGATTGTTCTAACCCCTGTATAATTCTCTGTATCCTGAGACAATATATAAATACTCTAAGTAATTGCTGACTATAGAAATCTCAAGGACTGGGGAAATACAGAGGTTGGGGATCATGACTAAGATTGGTTCTTACAGAATAGATTTGCAATTAAAATAGAATGAAGTAGTTAAAAATTTATGATAACAGTGACTCTTAAAAGGAGATGGACTCTCCTCCTGTCCTCTCCCCTCCCTTCCCATTTCATCCCCTCCTCTCCCCTTCCCTTGTCTCCCCTTCCCTCCTCTCCCCTCCCTTCCTCTCCCCTCCCTTCCTCTCCCCTCCCTTCCTCTCCCCTCCTTTCCTCTCCCCTCCTCTCCTCTACTGTTCCCTCCCAACTTAGAGTACATCTGCTTCTGTGCGCACAGAGAGAAAGGGCGTTGATAATTTTCACAATGCTGGAAATGCTACCAGTATTTGTTTTGCTGAAGCCAGTAATGAATAATAACCTGCAAAGTACAATAAATCTAGAAAAAGATCCCAAATGTCAGCAAACTCTTATCTTGGATAACATGTGGAAGTCCAGTTTCAGAGAAGCTCAATGAAACCATATGGAACAATTTATTGCTCAATTGGAACAAGGATTATGACTCTTGCTAGTGTCTAGTATCCCTGAGACTCAGACAACAATTTGGGGAAGAAATATTAACTAAAAGGGGAGGCTGAGCAATGCGAGGAATCAAGACCATTTCTTCTCTTTCTCCCCATCCATTTAGGATACCCTCTTCTTTTTTGTAGTACTGACTCTTATCACATTTTAAGTCTTGAGACATTTTTTCACTTTCTTAAGGAGTCTTGTCCATTCAGGAATTCACATTCTATTTACCAGAAATCCCACCTTGTTGCCCCTCTAAGCCTGTGAGCTCTGACTCCAACACCAGTTTTTATTCTGAAAAGCTACTCACCGAGAATCTTTTACTGTGGATGGATAATTAAATTCTTCTCCCACGCTCCATCTTTAAACTCCTAACTAAGATCTTCTTAGTAAATGTTCATACACTCCTTCACTGTGCTGCTCTGTACAAATGCTCACTTGCTCTTCTTGCTTTCAGAGTCAAATTCAACCTTTCTTTCCTATTACAATAACCTTGATCCCACGGCAGTAGTCTTGCATGGTCTTTTTTTTTTTTTTAACCTCACTTAGCAAGTGTGTGGTGAATAATTTTTCTTTTAGAGTACAATAAATGAATATCAGATAGACAAGTCCATGGCACAAATCTTATAAATAAATATCTCTAAATGAGCAAGTTGGTCTAGATAGAGACAGAAAAGTTCTTCTTCCTGTGAATGACATCAAGGCATCCCTCATTTACTGCAAACAGTAGAGACTGGATTATTTGGTTTGCCATTAACTCAGAAGAACTTTCCTCAGGAACTGATACCAAGGAAGAATTACTGCATTTGTTTTGGCCTTGTTTGGATCCAAGATCATCAGTTAAATCAATCTCTGAGACATGAAAGGGTTAAGATTTTTTGAGGCTCAGAGAATATACTTTGAGTAAATTGGTTGACTACCATAGTTTAGGATTGTGTGGGTGAAATAAAGCATCAGAAGACCATCACATGGGCCAAGCCTTCCCTTTGCTATTCCTCATTCATTGAATGGACATACCCACTTCTCCTTATTTGTGAATGTCTTGCCAACTCATTTGTCATCACTGGGACCCAGAATAGTGTTCTGAGAGAAAGTCAACTGTAACATTAATATTTAAGAAAAAGTCACAGATTTTCCAAGAATAGTTGGAAGGGTTTTGATGTTCCACTCTGGACACCTTGAAGAGACAATGCATACATTTCTTACTTCTATCTAATCCAAAACCAGCACCAAGAAGAAGAAAACCACTCTTCTTTGTTGCTCTCCAGGCTGCTTTTGAAACATCATATGCAGGACCTTTTCTTTCAGTGTGCAGGGTACCATATTGGAGCATAGCCATCTCACAAGACAGTGATTATATAAGCACAAGATATTTCCCAATCCTGGGTGAACTTTACTTAGCTGGGCCTTAGAAGAAAGATCAAGAACAATATCTAGCAATTACCTTCTATGCACCAAGTACCATGTACCCCATGTTCCACACTACCCATTTCATTAGCTGTCACAACCACCCACTGGAGTGAATATAAGAACACACAAGTACAGAGAGGTTGGCCCAATGAGGAACTATGCTATTCATCTGTGCATCAGGAATCTCATGAGCAGGATTTGAGGATCTATGACCAGTCATCTCTTGCCAAATGTGTCTTAACACTCCCAGCAGTCTTTAGCTCCAAAATAAAGGAATAAGTAGGGTCCAGATAGATGAGACATTGGCATTTAGCTAAGTTTATCTCTCAAACCAGATTTCTTCTCTTGGCTTCCTGCCTCTGTGTCTCAGATGTGCTATCCTTCCTGTTCTCTAGAAGGAGAATACACAGCAATAAGTAGGATACATTGTGTGGTAGATAGATTTGTATTTCTGTTTTAAATGCATTCACACAAATGTTTGCCTAACCAGATCTTAAAAGATGTACTTAACCTAACTCTGACTCTGAGATGCTTTTCTTGGGGGTGGAGGTGGGGGCTAATAATGAGGACATTCAGCACCACTCATGTCATAAATATAACTTGGGTTTAGCTTTTGATGGTAATTAATAAGGATCTTCTCTTTGCCCACCCACAGCAAGCCCCACTCTGAGAGGAATAACAAGTGGGAAAGATGCCTCTTCTAGAGAAGGACCTGGGCTCCTATTATTTCCTCTAGATCTCAGTCCACATGACCTTCCCCTGCCAGCTCTCCCAGAACTATCTATAGTGGCTCTGTAGCATGTCCATGTATCTCAGAGGCTGGGATATATGTCATCCCCAAGGTTCAGTACAGGCCCAGAGATAGTGTTCAGTAAACTTAAAGACCAAAGGATATTTAGTTTGAAAACAGGACTTAGCCACTGACAACTCTTAAAGGGCTAGCTGGCACATGTAACTAAGCACAGCATATCAGAGCACAGGCCATCAGTTTGTTACTGCTGCTCTAGGCAGAATACTGAACTGGGAATAAAGAACTGGTTTATCTCAGGCTAACTGTTTATACATAGTAACCTATAGAGCTTGTTCCTGACTCAAAGAAGTGATATTTACTTGAGTCCAAAGTTCTTTCTAGATCCATCAACCATTGCAGTTTTTCTGGTATCATTAATCAGAGAGACCCTTTTATTTGCATTTGGACACAAGTTCATTTTTCTTTAACAGATGCTGGTTTTACAGTCTCTGAACTTGATTCTATGTGGTAGATCCAATCAGGTTACAAGAAGACACTGTCTTGATACTTAATTTTCCAAATGATGATGATTTGATTTATTACAGTAAGCAATGATCAGCAAACAAAAATATTTTTCAAAGCAAAACTTATGCATTAATTTTTGGACCCAAAGCATAATTTTGGGAAATGTAAACCTATGAATGTGATATTCCTCTCAGAAAGAATGTAAGTTTAAATGGCTTATATTTTAAATTGTGATAGTACAAAATTTCAAGGTTGCTTGAATTAATTGTAGAAAACTGAATTTAGAGGCATCTAAAAATTTCATTGTCTTTATTTCAGCCAATCACAGTGCAAAACTGTTCAAAAGGAGAAAGAAATACATCTGAACTGAGAGTACACCACCCTATTTCTGTCATGGCTCTCTAAACAATACAGTACTTATCTATTTACATAGCATTTATACTGCACTAGATATTATAGTCAGTTAAGAGATGGTTTAAAGACTTGCATGGATGTACCTCGGCCATGTGTAAATACTACGCCACTGTTTCACAGTGGCTTTAACATCTGTGGATCTGGTATTACTGTCATACAGGCTGAACACATTCTTTGGTGTAAGTCTGCATGATCATGCTTTAGAAAAAACAAATTAGGATGCCTGGAATCATAAAAATATACGAACTTATAACTAGAGAACTTATAGTGGGCAGTTCAGAGCAATGGAAGTAACTTAGCTAGGATTTAATTAGGCTTTGGACTGACACACTGTGGGAAAGATATGGAAGAAGGTAAAATATGGCTGACCATGGCCAGCGAAAAGTCACATGGGGATGGCACACAGCACTGGGCTGCCACATTGATATCACCAGCTGAGAACAACTGACTTAGGAGAGAGGCAGGCAGCAGGGAGGGAAGACTGATTCCCAAGCATTCGAAGAAGACTTGCTCATCTTCCTCCTTCCCTTTTTGGGATGAGAAGAAAGAAGTTATTAAATTATTCTTTGAGAGATACCGATTGGAAGCAAGAATGTACTGTCACAAATGGCTATTCATAATGTGAATGGGTTAGCCAGGGATTTCAAATCAATTTCTCCGGTGACCTTAAGATATACAGAATTTTAGAGCTCTTCTAAAGCTTTCATCTTTATACATGAGAAAAGCTAAGACCCAGAGGACACAGCTAATAAATATCAGAGCCACGATTTGAACTTCAGTGTCTGAATATCACTATGGAAAGGGACAGAAAAGATCATATAATCCCTAGGCAGGCAGCAGGGTTTATTCTTGCCAACTTTTTTATTAAGAAAATGTGCAGGCAAACAGAAAAGTTGAAAGGATAGTACAACAACACAGTTTTTATTAAAAAAAAAATTGTCAACATTTTGTAGAGCTGCTTAGTGTACCCTGAATGTGCATATACATAGCTGTGTGGTTACAGCTAAAAGGAAGTTGAACAAAAGCCCTGCATATCAAAACCTTTTAAATATATTCCCCATCGTGTGTCCTTATGTTTGTATTGGCTTGTTGTTTTCCCTGATGTTTCTGAACTTGTTCATCTTGAACTAGAGTGGGTTCCAGAGGCTAACATATGTTCAGGTTAAGACTTTCTGGAAGAATGTTTTCTATATAGATGGTGATGTGTCAGCACTTGAATTCACTGCCCACCCCAATGAGTGGGGAGTTGCTGCAAGAACTCTAGCTGAGGAAGTCAAAGGCAGCATCAAAGCTTAGCATCAGCTACTACGAGATGGAGTTGTACTTCCTCTTGTATTCACTTGCCAGATTCTATACTATGTCCCATAAAGCCTAGTAATTACTAATCTGTTTTTCATTTCTAAAGTTGTATCATCCTTGATATATCATATAAAGAATATCATTAAACCTTTCCAGATTGGCTTTTTCTTGCACCTGGCATAGTTCCCTAAATTCCATCCAAGCTGGTACACATGTAATAATAACCTTGTTCCTTTCTTTTTTTCTGAGTTGTGTTCCATGCTGTTGATATGCAAGGAGTTGAATCATTAAACCTATGACAGGAACTGAAATGATTTAATTTTGGATTGTAACAAACAAAACCGTCTGATTGTACACAGGCTTAATGTATGGTTATAATTTATCGGAGCTGTATGACCAAGAGTAAAACTTCTGTGCCTTATAGTAGTTGGATGTTTGTTATATTTAAGAAACATCCAAGCTGAGGGAGCATTTTCCATCTCCCTGTACCCTGGTCCTGTTGCACCTTCATCAGTATGTGTCACTGGTTTTGCCCTTCCTTCATTTTGGCGCTGGATCCTCAAAGTAGAACCTGGAGCATCCAATGCTGAGCTGGAGCCTCAGCCTAATATATTTTATTTTAGGCTCTCTGACGGATCTGCAGTCTTCCTTCACTGACATCTTGACTTACATTCTATAGTGACATTTATTTTATTTTATGTGTTTGAGTATTTTTCATTCACGTATGTCTGTGCATCATTGCATGTATGTTCCCTTTGGGGGTCAGAAAAGGATACTAGATCCCCTGGAACTGGAATTATTAATGGTTGTGAATCACCATGTAGATGTTGGAAATCAAACCTTAGTTATCTGAGAGAACAGCTAGTGCTCTTAACTGCTCAGCCATCTCTCCAGCTCTGATTTTATTAACTTCTAAACCTAACTTTTTAGGTTAGTTTTTCTATGCTTCTTTTCATTTCAAGAGATTTTCTTCATTGTTAATCACTTCTGCT
Source organism: Grammomys surdaster (assembly GCF_004785775.1). Classification (NCBI taxonomy): domain Eukaryota; kingdom Metazoa; phylum Chordata; class Mammalia; order Rodentia; family Muridae; genus Grammomys; species Grammomys surdaster. The sequence goes on from NW_021604566.1 coordinate 2,514,406, forward strand.
TTCTTTGGGTTTATTTTTGCTTTGTTTTCCCCTTTAGTTTCTTGAGGAAACTTATAATTTTGTCTTTGTGTCCTTCCTCACTTTTTCCATTAGTATCTTGGAATGGTTGGCTCTCAACAGTGTGTGTGTGTGTGTGTGTGTGTGTGTGTGTGTGTGTGTGTGTGTG
>NW_021604566.1:2514581-2523359 GCF_004785775.1 Grammomys surdaster
GTGTGTGTGTGTGTGTGTGTGTGTGTGTGTGTGTGTGTGTGTGTGTGTAAAATGTTAAGACATGTGTATGCATGCTCTTGTGCACACATGGAGGTCAGAGGAGGAAGTCAAGTGCCACACTCTATTGAATTCCTTTGAGGTAGGCTCTTTCACTAAATCTAGGGCTAGTCTAATAACCATAAGCCCAAACAATCCTCCTGTCTCTGACTCCTCAGTGCTGGGTTACAGGTGGGTATGTGGGGTTACATCCAGCTCTTTGGTCTACTTGAGTGCTGAGGATTTTAGCTCAGGTACTATGGCTGGGCAGCAAGTGCTTATATAAGCTAAGTCATACCCCCAGTCAGGAATATTTTCCCAGCGTTTGCATTTGTGAACATAGTCTATTTTCATTTTCATTAGTTATATGCACCTTTTCAAATTTTCTTTGATTTTTTCCCCTTTGATCTGTGGACTACTTACAAATATATTGCTTAATTTCTATGGTTTTCAATTTTTCTTTATTATCTTTCAACTTATTTATAGTTCAGTTACACCCTGGCGAAAGAGTACACTAGCACAATGTAAGCTTTTAGTTTGTTAAGGCTTATGTTATGCACTTACATATGCTCTTTCTTGATGAATGTCTCATAAACATTTGGAAATTGGCTTTCTAATACCAAGTGGTCACCCTTAAGAGCATACATACGAGCAATACTAAACAGACTCAGAAAGCAAATATATTTATTCATATATATGCATATGTGTGTGGAATGTGTGTAACAAAATAACTAAAGAAAAAAATCAGTGAAACTTAGGGGGAAGTTGGGAACACAGATGTAGTTGGAGGGATGTGAGAGAAGTGATATAAATTATCACTTCTTAATTATTTATTTAATTAAAAACTAAATTTCTAATATGTGTATCACGATGTTGCTAGGAAGATTGTTTTCTGTTATGTTTGCTAACGAGATCTTGGTTAATGGTGTGGTTCAGAGTTTCCATATGTACCTGTAGCATTTCCTTGGAAGAGATATTGAAATCCCCAACTATAACTATAAGTAAGCTTATGAATCTTTGCTTTACATATCCCAAGATGCTTATTCAGTTTGCACACACTTAGGCTATTGAAATTATTAGTAGCCAATAGATTACTCCTTTTGTATTTATGAAACCTCTTTTTTATTTACGGTAATATCCTTTTCTCTCATCTAATTTACCTTAATCTAGCCATTTTTAAAAATCTTTAGCCATCTTCATATGGGATATTTGTCATCTTTTTCCTTTAAATTTACCAGTATGATTGAATTTCAAGAAAATTTCTTATAATCAAAATACTAGAGAATTTTAAAAGTTCACTAAAAATCTCCATCTTTTAATGAAGGCATTAGAGTACTGACATTTAACATAATTATTAGCAAATTTGTGCTTCCTTGAAATTTTACTTATTGCTTTCTGTTTAATTTCTCTGGTTATCACTTCTTGGTTTTCCCTTTTTTATTTTCCTCTTTGCTTCTTGGATTCTTAGATACTTTTTAGAATTGTGTCTTGATTCTTTTACAGTGGAATTCATTGTCCTTTATGATTTGTATATTTGTATGTTTGTAACTGTATTACAGTATAGACAATGTAATAATGATAATATGTAATGCCTCTTGTTGGTCCACATCTCCTGTGGTCCTCACAGATCCTCCTAACCTCCCTCAACCTTCTTGTTCCTCCATCCCAGCTTCTAAATCAAGCAGGCATCTACTAGTAACCCACAGTCCACATCTGACAGAAGACAAAAATCTCTTAAGGACATAGATGCAAAAATACTTGGAAACCAAATCCAAGAAGACATAAAGAAGATCATCTGCCATAATTAAATATATCATACAAACAAACTGAACAACAAAGCAAAGCACATGAGCATCACATTCGATGCAGAAAATCTTTGATAAAATCCAACACCACTTCATGATAAAAGTCCCGAAGAGATTAGAGAGGGATACAAGGGACATACCTAACATAATAAAAGCAGTTTACAGCAACCCATAGCCAACATCAAATTAACTGGACAGAAACTCAAAGCAATTCCACAAAAACCAGGAACAAGACAAGGCTGTCCACTCTCTCCATATCTATGCAATATAGTACTTGAAGTTCTAGCTAGAACAGTAACACAACTGCAGGAAATCAAGGGGATACAAATGGAAAGAAAGAACTCAATGTATCTTTATTTGCAGATAATATGATAGTATATATATAACTCAGCTTTAAAAATTCCACCCAGGAGCTCCTCGAGCTGATAAACAGCTTCAGCACAGTAGATGGATACAAGAGAACTGCACAAAAATCAGGAGCCCTGTGATATAACAAAGGCAAACTAACTGAGAACGAAGTCAGAAAAGCAATACCTTTTACAATGGTCTCAGGTAATATAAAATATCCTGGGAGTAACTCTAACGAAGAAAGCAAAATTCTTTTATGATAAAAATTTCAAGTCTTTGAAGAAGAAGTCTCATATTCATGGACTAATAAGATTAATATAGTAAAAATGACTATTAAAAGCAATTTATAGATTCAATGCAATCCCTCATTAAAATTTCAACACAATTCTTCACAGACCTTGAAAAGAAAAGTCTCAACTTCATATGGAAACACAAGAAATCTAGGATAGCCAGAACAATCCTGAAGAATAAAAGAACTGCTGGAGGCATCACTATCCCTAATTTCAAATTGTACTACATAGCTACAGTGATAAAAAACCACATTGTATTAGCATAAAACAGATGTGTTGACCAATGAAATCAAGTTGAAGACCTAGGCCTAGTCCACACGTATGGGGACACCTGATTTTTTTTTTTAAATAAAGAAGCCAGAAATACATATTGGAAAAAAAGAGAATCTTCAACAAATGGTGCCAGTCGAAGCGGATGTCTGCATGGAAATGAATACAAATAGACACATATTTATCTCCCTACACAAAACTCAAGTCCAAGTGGATCAAAAACCTCAACATAAAAACAGATACACTCAACCTGGTAAAAGAGAAAAAGTGGGGCAATAGCCTTGAATGCATTAGCACAGGAGAAGCCTCTCTGATCAGAACATAATTAATGCAGGTGCTAAGATCAACATTTAATAAATGGGACCCCACTGAACCAAAACCAAAAAGCTTTTTTAAGGAAAAGGACACAATCAATCAGACAATGCATCAGCCTACAAATGTGAAAAGATTTTTTCCATCAAATAACTGACTAATATTCAGAAGATATAATGGATTCAAGAAACTAGATATCAGAAAACAAAACCAATATTCCAACTAAAAAATGGGGTACAGTTCTAAACAAGGAATTTTCAACAGGGGAATCTCAAATGGCTGAGAAACACTTAAAGAAAGGTTCAACCTCATCAGCTACCAGTGAAATGTAAATCAAAACTCCTTTAAATTCTATCAGAAGGCTAAGATCAATAACACAAGTGACAGCCCATGCTGGTGAGGATGTAGGCCATAGGGAACACTCCTCCATTGCCAGTGGGAGGACAAACTTGTACAGCCTCTTTGGAAATAAGTATGGCCATTCCCCCAGAAAGATGGAAATCAATGCATCTCAAGAGCAGTTATACTACTCTCGGGCATATACCCAAAGGACACACCACCCTAGCACAGAAACAGTTGCTTTATCATGTTCACTGCAGCTTCGTTCGTAATAGGAACAAACTGGAAACAACTTAGATGTCTCTCAACAAAAGAATAAAGAAAGAAAATATGATGTATTTATACAATGGAGCATTATTCAGCTGTTTAAAAAAATTACATTGTTCAGGATGGGCAAGATGACTCAGAAGTAAAGAGTACTGGCTGTTCTTCTAGAAGGCCCTGGTTCAATTCCTAGCACCCACAGGGCAGCTCACAGCTGTCTGTTACTCCAGTTCCAGGAGAACTGATACCCTCAAACAGATGTACAAGCAAAACATCAACGCACATAAAAAAATTTTTAAAAAACCAAATCATCAAAAAATTACATAAAATTTACAGATGAATAAATGTAACTAGAAAAAAATCATCCCAAGTGAAGTAACCCAGATCCAAAATATAAATATGGTATGTATTCACTTATATCGAGATTTTAGATGTTAAATAAGTGACAACTAATCTACAGTCTTTAGACCCAGAGAGGATAGGCATAGAAGAAGGGACTGGGAGGCTCAAATAGATCTCTGTAGGAGGCAAAAATAGGAGGAATGGAGTGAGGGAGCATAGAATGGGAAAATCATACAGGAAGGGAGGATTGAGGGAGGGGATATGGGGAGAGACAGCTAGAACTGAAGGGCATTTGAGGGGCAGTATGGAAAGTGCAGTGGAAAGTAACAATAAAATGATTCCCAAATATATTATGCTATACTCATAAACTGGTACTTTATTCACCCATAATTAAAGAAGCTTTCTCCTTAGGCAGATGGGAACAAATACAGAGATCCACAGTCATACACACACACACACACACACACACACACACACACACACGGAGAGATGGGGGTGGGTGAGAGGAAGGAACAGAAGGAACAGGAGGAACAGCTCTAAAGGAGATGTTTTAGGGAACTCCACAGAAAAGGGGGCAAAAGAAATAGGAGAGACAGAAGGGATGGAGGGCCCCAAGAGAACAAGACCCTCTGAAACAGCTGAACAAAGCTCGTGTGAAATCACAGAGGTTGAAACAGCAAGCACAGGGTCGACTCAGGTCAGCACCAAGTCCTCTGCATGACTATAACTTCCAGCTTAGTGTTTTTATGGGAGCCCCGAGCACATGAAAAAGCAGCTCTCCGATTCTTGTGCCTGCTTTGGGGGTTTTTACTCTTCTGTTGGCTTGGCTTATCCAACTTCCATATGATGGTTTTATCTTATCTTCTTATAATTTATTTCATTATGTTTGGTTGTTATCTCTTAGAAACCTGTTCTTTTCTAATGAGAGACAGAAAGACAGTGGATCTGGATAGGAGGGGAGGTGGGGAGGAACTAGAAGGAGAAGGGAGAGGGGACTGTATTCAGATTATACTATATGTGAAAGGAATCTATGTTTAATACGGGGGAATGAATGTCATCCCTCCAAAAATCCCTCCTGTTGTTTTTACCTCTTGACTATCATTATCTGGACCATTACATAGTACCAAACTTTGACTCAATCATGAAGTATGATTTCTAAACTATATTAAATAGAAACCAGTCTTTCATCTGTGTCCTGCCTCTGCTTTTCTCTGTCCATTTTACTGAGACCTCGCAATTCTCTCTTCTGCTATTTGCTTTCTGTTGGATGAGATTTCTTGAGTCGGTTTTTAAGAGTAGGTCTGTCAGGAGGAAAGTTTCAGTTGCGTTCGTTGAGAACATGTCCTCTCATGTTTGAAAAGCACTCACACTAGCTGTAAAGGCCGCACCAGGGAGATCTTTCCTTCTCACTCTTGAAACACATGCTTGTGAATGCTTTTTGTTTCTTATGCTGCAGTATCCTGCTTGTTCTGGTGTGACACGATACATCTTATTAAGTCATTTATCGGGCAACCTCCAGCCCCTGCCTAAGTTTTAGTACTGTTTGGTTTTATTTTGTTCTCAGGATTATATGAGACAAGATGCCACTCTGCAGCCCACACTGATGTGGAAAGTCATGAGAAGTCTCCTGCCTTAGTCTCCTGAATGATGGAGTTACACGTGAGCCACCACACCCATCTGTCCCACTTGTTAAGTATACTAATATTTTGACTTGTGGTTCCAACCATAGTTTTCCTTTAGAGCCTCTTGCAGTGTAACCTGGTGTGACTGCAGTTCCCACTGATAACCCTGACTTATCCTGTCTTATGTGGGAGAAACATTCATAGGCTGTTGTATTGACCATGTAGAGAGGCAAGTTGGGATTTCCTGATTAATGCTCAAAAGTTACAACAATATTTTATGGAGAAAACAAAACAAAATAAAACAAAACAAAACGTGGGCCCACAAGTACAAAAAGGCTTCCTAGTCAAGGCTGCTTGCCTTGACTGTTCCCTTTTACTGGGTGTGCCTGCTTTTTCCAATGTTTCCTCTCTCAAGCTTAAGGAAACTGAAAGCATCCAGCAACCTGGAACTTTCATCTGGGTCAAAAGCTCAGTTACAAAGCATTTATGAGTATCTGAGTGTGTTCTATATGGGCAATGTCCTCATAGACATATTAATTCATCATATATTCCTGGGAGAAGAAAAGCATCCTACCCATGTTCTTCCAACACCCCTGAACCTTCTAACTTTTTAAAGACAAGTGGGGCATTATTTCTATTCAAATCCACAGCCAGAGAGACAGGTGTAGTAGCTTCACAGGAAATAACCAGTGCTGGACCCAATGCAGCATCACAGTGAGGGTGACTGGGAGTCTCCAGTGAATTAAAGACTTCACTCAGTTCTGTGTCCTCTACATGCCAGCTATGGCTTTGTGTTTTTTTTCTGGATCTCAGTGCACATGAGCACAACCAGTTTGTTAGAAGACAGGAAAAGAGAATACTTTTTAAGCTGCCTGGAGTCTGAAAACTATTTCAATAAAATCTGTTCAATTCCAACAGGGCATTTAACAAGATGGTGGATAACAATACAAGCTTATCCTTGGAGTAATAAAAACCACCATTCAGAGGCAATGGTCTTCTAATGGTTTATTGAAGTGGTTTCCCCCTTGTGACACACTATCACAGTACTTTCCAAAGTGGAGATGAATATGTTCCAGAATAGCATCAGATAACACCAAGTATGGATGTTCAAGAGAAATAGCCCTCTGGGGAAATAGAAGGACTAAAGCAAAATTACTAGGTGAGTATGTAAGGAGAGCTCTGGTGAGGGAGGTAAGCAACGGCCTGCATAGGACACGTCACTCAGTGATCAAAAACCCTCAGGGGGAAGCAAACAGACAGAAACAACCTCTTAATGAGTACTGCTTAAATTTCTCTTCCACACATTTATTAGTCTATGAAGGATACAAAGTCAAACCTTTCGAAAAAAATTTCTTGCATGGAAAATCAATGAATAATGGGATCTAGGACTGATTGGGGCTCAAAAGTGACCAGCAGGTAGCACATTGTGCTGTGCTTGGGGAGTACTCTAGAATCTGGAGTCTACTCCTCCCCAACAATGATCATTCCTGTGGGTAACTTTAATACGTTAGACTTATTTACATAATTTTTCTCTTTGGCATTTTCAAGCCAGAAGAGCTTGGGATCAATTACACTGAAATTGCAAATCACAGGAAATTGTTTCGTACTGACTCCAGTTGGGAAATTGAGAATATTCTCAGCACTCAGATCGAGGATCTAATGGAAAACAAAACAACCAGGACACATACACAGAGAGAGAGAGAGGGAGGGAGAGAGAGAGAGACAGAGAGACAGAGAGACAGAGAGACAGAGAGAGACAGAGAGACAGAGAGACAGAGAGACAGACAGAGACAGACAGAGAGACAGAGAGACAGAGAGAGAGACAGAGAGACAGAGAGACAGAGAGAGACAGAGAGACAGAGAGAGACAGAGAGACAGAGACAGAGAGACAGAGACAGAGAGAGAGAGGAGGTGGGAGGGAAGAAGGAGGAGAATAAATCTAAATGAAGCTTCTTGGTGTGTGCCTTGAAATATCTGACCACCTAGATTTGGTCCTCCTCTATTGGAGGAGATGTAACTACTTCAAACATTGTTCCTATATAGAAATCCAAGGAGCATTTCTATCTCCTGTTCTAACTAATATACAGTAAGTGGCCAGATCTGTTGGGTTTTCACCTCATAATGGCCAGAGCATGGACAGATGGAGTGTTGTTTTTGTGACTGCCTTTGCTATTAACAGGGAAACCCCATGAGTACAGAACGATCATCTGTCTAGGTTCTGGCACTGTGCCTTACACATGGGAGGTACTCAATGCCTGCCAAACGAATGGATGCATTATCTGGGGAAAAGGAAAATCAATTCACATAGAAACTTCCAGAAAGCACCATATTGGTAGATTTCCTAGGGAGGGGAGATGCCAAATAGAAATTAATTATGCACTGCTTTTTAACTAATTAGAGATATACAAAAGATTATCATTAGGGTTTGGTAGAAAATTTTTATTATACTGCCCTGTCTATAACACATCTATCTATACACACCTTAAGGGTACCCAAGAGATTCCCACTGTTATGTACTCTTCGATTGTTTCATTTCCTCAGCTGCTTTACTATAGGGAGTCTACTAAAGGATGTAGTTCTCAGCCCAGCTTTTGTATGAGGTAAGGTTTTCTAGAATATGAATTCCCTTGTCTCTTCCCCAAATACGCTGGTATAATCATTTTAGAGTTCTCAGGCTGCCTGAGCAAAGAAATGCTGACTGGTATTTTATACCAGATGCGAAGATGTCTTCGGGGAATGTTTTATTTGGAGGAAATTGGATGGATACTCATATTTCAATATTGTTTGTTAACATCTGATGAATAAAGAGATACCACTTAGGCCATTAGGCCAACCAAAAGCCTCATTTTAAAGTCAGTCAGAAGAAAGCTAAATGCACCCTCTCTTCACTGCCTCTAAAACAGCAATTTAGTATAGGTATGTTTGGAGCCCTTCATTCACTTCCCTGGTGATTCGTCTGAATTTTTAAGTACATGCTCTATAACTCATGACAACCCCCCTTCCTGCCTAGCCCCTGGAAACAACCAGCCACAAGGTCCAGTTCCTCCAAAGTCATCATCCCCTCATAACTACCACCTTGCCTGCTAAGAAAACAAGCGCGCCTCTCTCTCTCTCTTTCTCTCTCTCTCTCTCTCTCTCTCTCTCTCTCTA